>NW_010162854.1:0-8551 GCF_000695765.1 Mesitornis unicolor
AATCACAATTTACTAAAATCATCATAAACACAAAGAAAAATCATGTTTGTTTTTTTCCTGCAGTTCATAATTTGTTTTAAGCTACTTGAAAGGTAGCAGTGGGATCAAATTAAACAAATGAGAGACCTTACAAGACAAGCAATCCCACGATCCCATAAAAAACTGTATTAGAAGATGGATGAAGCTTGTCTTTCTCTTTAAAACTGTTCTGCATATTAAGGCAGAAAAGCGTCTATGTTAAGGATAAGAAGCAGGGCAACTTGCACTGCAGGTATGCAAAACTTCTGAAAAAGTCTGACCTAGCAACCATAAATCCTTAGAACTTCATACAAAAAATACAAAGTTTGTTAAATAAACCTTGCAAAATCATCACTCACTATGCCCATTCTCCAGCTGTTTCAGCACACTAAAGCATGCCACATTTTTGGTTATCATTACTTCATTACTGCTTTTTCCACACTCTCTACATAAAAGTAGGGCATGCATAAGTGCCTCTGGCATAAGGGAGCTTATTAAGTACATCTACTAAACTTGTTCCTACACCACACAATGTAGTTAGAGATGCTGAAAAAGATAGTGCTTCCAAGTTCTGCTCTCATTTCCTGAAAAGTGGTTTTAATAGTTAAAAAAGATGCTAACTCATCTCTTCACTAATGTATCAAGTGGATTTGAATTCACAAGACAAATGCCCAATTTATCATACCACAACAAAGTAACCTCATCTACTACTCTAAAAGTACTGTATAATATATATGGCCCAAGAAATTCCAGGAGTGGCAAACTAACACAATCTATTTCATATCAATGCTCCACGGACAGTGGAAAATTTTATCTCTGATTTCAGAATCTACCCTTAACACACATGCAAGAACAGACTCAGCAGCTTCACAAGATCTGTTTTTCCTAAAGCCTGAATTTTAACCTACAATCCCTTCTGTTCGCAAAAGGTACAGTCCCTGCCTAGACGTAGAATAAGTAACCTGTCAGTTTAACTAGTGATCACAAAATGATCTGCCAGTTATGCGAATCGTAGTCATTATGTGAACTGTTATACTCCACTTTCAATAATGTATGGATCTGGAACTACTAATTTAGAAGCAGAGACGTTTGTTCCACATTATAACGACACTCAGAAGCATATTGTATCAGGAAATTACCAAGCTTTCCTAAATGATATCCTACATACAAAAATAACAATTTTGACATTTTCTGCACTGGAATATGATTTAGTATTTTAAAAAATATTTAAAAATAGACAACTTAAAATAGCACTCAGCATTCCACACAAGATACCTACATCTGCTGTGATGTCATTGAATTTTGTTATAAAGGCATGTTTCACAATATCCACTGCAATTTCTGAAGCGACCACCATGCAAACATCCGGGAACAACACCCAAAGATGATCTGAAGGTTGGGAAGAAACAAGTTAGGCCATTTAATGTGATGCCAGTATACAAACCAAAAATTACAACACTTTTGCTCAACAGTGAAAAATCCTCAAGAGTCCGAAGAGTCAGTAACTTTAAATCACCACTCAGTACACAGTGTGCAAGTTCTCGCTTCTTCCATTGCTGTTCTGGAAACTTACCAGTACTACACAATCACACCACAATTAGCATCAGGTTCTAAAGCCTTTACTTTGTAATGCTTTATATCTCTACTAGACAGACAAACCCTGCACGTACTAGATAGTCAATGTTCAGTATTGTATGAGGAATAGAGCACTTGTGGTTTTAGATGCTTAAGGTAAAATTTAGGTAGACAGGTAACATTCAAGCAACATACACTACACAGATCAGGGTTCAAAATTAGTAAAACAACTTTTCAATAAAACAAAATCCAAATTTTCCTTCGTATTTATTTGATATGGTATTAAAATCCTAAGTATAATCGATATTAAATTATGAATTGAAATTTTTACATAATCTCACTAGCCTCACAAAATAATTCTCTAGGGAATCCTTCATCCTCAGTGTACTCCAAGGAAAGAGAAGGGCTAGGAAGAGACCATTCAAGACACTATTTGAAAGGTAACTATGCACATTTGTGTCATAACAGTATATACTTCTAGCAGAAAGGATAGAGCCACTCTTAGAAGAAAGCCAGAAATCGAAATATGAGAATCTAAGGTATCTGACATACTAAGATTCCTCAATTAAAAGTCCTAGTTACCCATCTCTTTGAGGAAAGAAACAAGTTGTTGATAGCACAGGAATTTATAATTTTCTATCTAATTTTTCTACTAGTTGACTCACCTGGATTCCATGAGAACTGTTCCATATTTCTTAGACATACAATTAGTAGCAGCACGTAATTGGTGAACCTCTCCTTTATATCTAGTTTAAAAAAAATAAAAAGCTGTCAACTCTAAAGAAAGATTTATTTGCATACACAGAGATCTACTAATTCAAAAGTTCTATCACTGATTAAGTCTTGGATTTTCCACAAAGTATTTGATTGGATTTGAGGCCTGGATCTCTGCACTTCACTGTGGTCTGACTTGACATCTGTCCTATGCTGCATCAACTTATGGTTCCCAGCCTCAGAAAGGATTTAAGTGGTGACTTGCTATCAACTTTTCTAATACATTAACAAAACAGTCATCTTTCTTGATAAAGTTTGTGCATTTCTTGTGGGATTCAAAAAGAACCTGCACCTCTTGGTGCAAAAAATGGAGACAATATACCCGTCTGTCACTTCAAGTTATTAGCAAGGGAACTTTCATTTTCTACAGATCACAGACTGGGTTCAGTAGTAGTAGGGGAAAAAAAGCCCATGTTTCAAGACAACTATTACACCTTATTTTGAAGGTTTCTAGTAATCTTTCACATTGTCACCCTAAAAGGGGAACAGCAGGATACATCAGCTCTATTATCAAAACCATAAGGAGTTTGAGAAGCCTGAGAAGGAGCCCTGTGACTTGTCCTTCTGCCCTAGGCAGGGTCTTTTTGCTCTATTTTGCTGCCCTATCTCCAGAAATGACCCATACAGCTTGCTTCAGGAAGCATCATGTTTTTTAACTTATTAAAAGATCTCCATGAAATTGTATTACTGAAAAATGGGGTAAAACCTAAAGTGTAATATCATCACAAATTAGCAAGTCCAAAGAAGTCTTTTTAGAAGATAGAATTATTATGAAAATCTGTGATGATACAGTTGTCGCTTCTTACACCCGTTAATAATCGTGACTGTAATTTCTTTGCGAGCAAGTAATCTCCAAATCCAAAGGGTTCATTTTCTTCAACACCTCAAATACCCTGTGGGGTTCTACCTACTGTTTTTAGCACACAAGAGACAGAAGCGTTCAGAAGAACAGAGAAGGATCAAGCTGGCCAAAAAAATATTTGACTTTGAGTCAGCAGCTTCCATCATTGACTACACACCACAATGTTCCACGTTCTAGTAACAACATCCCTCATTTGAATAACTTGAGTTTCAAAATACTGGCAAGCCTCAAAAAAGGGAGCAAAAAGAAACGAACAACTGCTCCAGAAAAGAGTAAGAAAAAGCACACAGAATTCAAGAAGAACGAGACTGCATGCACACATGCAAAGAGGCACATTTTGGGGTACATAAACTCATCTCTCAGTATGGGCTGGCAAAGAGTCAGAGGAAGTACAAGTTTCCAAAACAGAATTAACTGGCATATGTATGGCGGAGGAAATAAGGAAATCCCTCAGTAAAATAAATTTAAATACTAGAAAAAAACCAGGACATAGGTGAAGTCCTAACCCTGACTTCTTCGTTTCCTGCCAGTAACACTCCAACAAGCCAAGTATATCCTTCTATGCTGCTGAATTCACCAAATACTGTCCAAATTACCAGAACACAGTATTTTCTGATAAATCTAGTTATATCACTTGGCACCATCACCACTGAACTAATGTGCATTCCAGCATTTCTTGATCTAAATTCTTTATCATACCCATTAGCAACTTGAAAATAATCACTGAGTTTTCAGACTTTTGCCCTTTCACCTTTTATTTCCCAAACCACATACTTCCACCCTGCCATGACATATTCATCTGTAATGCGTAAGACAACACACAGATCCCATCTTCAGCACTTCAGGCCCCATGGAGGCTTTTACAGACAAATTCTCAATTGGGAATTAAGGAACTTAATTCAGTCCCAAGCACTAAAGTATGTCTCAAGTCACTCCTTCACACATTTATTACCTGCTCAGTATATGTTAGCTCACCAGTAGACAAGATTAAATTGAGAAGAGGCATTTTTTGCCTTAAATTTCCTTGTGATGAAATAAACATTTCTGCCCCACTAATTTCTGAGACTGAAGGACAGGCTGACATCTATATTTCCCCTCTGCTCATTTTTCCTGTTCTCACTGCCCTCCATTCTAATCTGTTATCTCTGCTGCCACAGCTGTACCAGGCTGCTTGGAGTAAGAGGAATGACTCTGGCCGCTCTTCTTCATCCTCATCCCTCTCATCAACTGATTGTCAGAGACATACGCAGTGGAGAAAGCAGCAGCTTTACAGCAGCTTCAACAGGAAACCCAAATGATTCAGAAATTTGATTCATTTCTCACCCTCATGGACAAGGACAAAAAAGACTTCAAGATATCAATGATGTGGCGAACTACAGAACAAGTGAGGCTACATCCCGAGATTCACACTTATGGCTATCATGCTCTTAAAGAGGAACAAAGGAAAAGTAAATTACTATATTTGTGAATCTGAGGAAACAGTGGCAAGCCAGCAGTGTTAATGTTCAGTTATAGAGAGCGCAGGTACTGGCAAAAAGAAGTGTCACTATTCTGCGTTAGCATGGTGATTAGTAAAGTAAGAAGAACAGGGGATCTCTGTCCTTCATTCTCCATCATGACAATCCTTAATAACAGTGATATAAGCCATTTCAGCTCAGTTGAGAACATATCCCACAAAGCATATCAAATATGTTTTCAGTTAGAATGCAGTATAGCTTTAGTAACCCTTTCCATTATAAGACAGGGTTAAATGACAGCCAAAACAACTGGCTGGGGACATTTTAAAGAGTCTTCAGGTATCTCCACAAGTGCATGATTAAGAATTTTAATTTCTCGCTGTT
The DNA here is from genome assembly GCF_000695765.1 of Mesitornis unicolor. Classification (NCBI taxonomy): domain Eukaryota; kingdom Metazoa; phylum Chordata; class Aves; order Mesitornithiformes; family Mesitornithidae; genus Mesitornis; species Mesitornis unicolor. The sequence goes on from NW_010162854.1 coordinate 5,071, forward strand.
TGTGCTCCTAAGTGTTGAAGAACTGGCATCTACCACCAATTTGGATATACTTATTCCCCACTGGTCTCATCATTACATACCATGCACACACAGCATCATAATACCACACTTAAACTTTTACCCTTAACAAGGCTGGCCCTGAAGTGTGGTCACGCATCATCCTACATACTCTCCATATACACACACAGACTATTTTGAAAGAAGACACTGAATTTGCTTGTGCTTCCATGCATCCACTGGTGGTGCAAATGACTGTGTATTATTAAATCTTTTCAGCTTCCTTTAAAATATGTATTTCAGTATATTGAAAAGGGAAAAGAAGGAATCAGACATTCCAAGACTTAGCCCATCAGACTTTAGTGGTCATGTGCCAAAAAAATTTATTAAAATTTATTAAAAAACCCTAAATTCGCAGAAGAAAACAGTTTGAATTCCAGAGACCAAAAAAATAAAGGCTGTTCAGTATTTCGATCAAAACCAAAGAGACTAATAAATCAGGAACAAAGCAGAAAGAAGAGAATTAAGGAAAAACAAAAAAGAGTAAGAAATGATATAAAAATATGAAGAAAAAATCTGGGGTTCCTAAAGCTTGAGAATAAATACGTTAAATTTTCGAGATACGTAAACAACAAGGAATAACCTGGCCAAACAGCCAACTGAAGCAAGGAGCATAATGTACTGCACCTAATGTACTTCTTCATATGAGGTACAATTGTGTTTTGTGAAAAATTTAGTTTAGAGCACAGCTTGAAATTAAAATAAGACATTTAAAAGTATAAAGGAAGCAGCATGATGGGCTTTCAACAGTTATGAAAGAGCTTCTCTTTGTAATTTTGGTCTCCTCATTCACTACTCCTGAACAAAAAAATTAGTTTACAGATATCTATTTCAAAAAGAGAACATACTATTTAAATTTAGGGAAATATTTGATCCTGCTACAACAAATACAAGCTTTTGCATCTTCTTTACAGAATTTTTTTCCAGCAGCCAGAGCGTTTTGATTGCCTGGGTGTACATAAATTTCCCTGTAAGCATTAGAGTGACAATGCAAAACTAGTTTTGCTGCAGCTGAGAAATCAAAGCTGCAGGAGCTGACATGGTTGAAATCAGAGTTTCTGCAGCTGCAATGTGAACCAAAGAACTCTGATGACCTCCTTCACCTAGAAGGTAACAGGTTTGATTTTTAGGTAACTGTGTTACCAATGTATCTCTCATGGTCTGTTCAATTACTTTTTATGGAGATGATTCACTATTTTTTCAGTCCTGAAGTTTTCATGAATTAGCTGTTACAGTAGAATTTTAAATGGCCATACAAAGGTGAGAAGGATCACCGAATTCACTGACACCAAGTCCAAAACTGGAAATAACGGGAAAAACGGTACAACCACACATCAGCTTGCCATCCTCAAGCCAGTGCTGAGCACAATGCCAAGTGAAAATGATTGTACGATTTCCAGATCTAAACTGGTAGCTTGGTGGTACTTCATATCCTGGTATCTTACTACATAGCACCCACAATACCATGCAGAGCTCTGTAAGGTATTTCAATGCATGCTATAGGACGTGTCATAGAAAGTTCAACTGAAACACTTAATAGCTGTTTTCATGCTTCTGTTCACAAATTCACTTGCTTCTGAATTCTATTTGTTGTAACTTTGCTTGATCACAATGTTTACTCCTGAAGTCACTGATGCCTTACTTTTCTGCTAGTTGCTATTTTTCTTTTGATTAACATGTTAAACACGAAGGAAATTCCACCTAATCATTACAGATTCCTCAGACTCCTCTTCAAGATTTACCTTATTCACACCCCCAGCCCCCAACTCAGCTCCCCCAGTAATGAGTATATTTAGCTTCTGTGTACTAGTGAGTACCTTTTCACTGAATTTAAACCACGTGTTTTAGGCAACATTAATATTTTAGCAGAGCCCCAGAAAGGGTGGGGCAAGTGGCCATCCATTCAGTTTGTCTAAACTTAATCAGCTACTGTTGCCCTACAGCAGAGGCTGCAGACCTGAGAAAACAGCTGTAAGAAATGGAGAGAAAGGTGGGAAACATATGGTGAACCTATATTAAGTGCTTTATTTTAGCAGTTTAGTTCAATCCAGGCATGCAGTTCAAGCTTGTGTTCTAGGACACACAAGGCACTCCAAATGCTAACTGGAAGCTCAGTTCACTGGACCAGAGTAGCCGCAGTTCCAGGGGTAGGATATAGCATTGGCATGGCCAACACAGGATACATTACCATTGCAGCTGTAGGTGACAAAACATTTAAAGGATAACAAAGTCATCAAAGTACATGAACTGAAGCAATACTGATCCAACGTTACTGAAACTGTGATGCAGTAAATCTGTTCAAATTCAAAAAAGGTGAAAATCTCTCCTAAAAACCTGTCTACGTTATTTATCTATGACAAGAAAAATACAGCTATTTATAACCATGCTGACAAGTGGTTCCAGGAAAAGTTATCTGTTGGAAGGGAAAAAATTAGCTTGCTCTGTGCACTCCTCTATGTATGTGCTCATCCGCTTCCATCCCCATACAGTATAATGGGTGACATGGCTTTTTCCACCAAGTGATAAATGGAGACCTGATATTGCTATTATGGGTCTTCAATAATGTCTAGCAATAAAATATTGATACACATTTCTTCAAGCATGCTATTGCAGGTGATTTTTATGGAGGAAATTACTACCCATTTCTAATAGCAGTCCCTCATTTAGTTCGACATTTAAATCAAGAAAGAGGTTTCACCTTTCAGTAGGAGAGCTAGGTGTATACTTGTAACTATTTTCTGCAAGTATTGTGATTAATGAGAGAAAATTTAAGAACACTTATCTACATTTTCTGTCAATATTTTAGTAAACATAACTTTTATATGTCCTCACTGTGAAGTCACGTTTTTAAAATTAAATTTAAGTATTTAAATCTTGGAAGCAAAAATACATACTATTAGAGCAAAACAAACACCTTATCAACATGGCTGGGAAGGCTATTGTTTTTGCATTTTAAGAACTTCTATGAGGTAGAATAAAATTTAGTGCTTATTTTTATGTTATGTGATATATTTAAGACTTTATGTGAATTGTATTTCAACTGGAGCATAACAAAAAAATTGCCATTTAATATGTGCATGTATTATCATTGCAGTTTGCAGATGAATCAGAAAAAACTTATCAATAGCCAAAATTCAGAATCTGAGGCAAGCCTGGTGAAATTTTAATTCTTGATAAAAACATCTAAATAATTCGTTTTAAAACAAGCGGCTACATTTTGTTTAACCTACCAAACATTTGAGTTTTCTGGTTTAAAAACTAGGAGTTAGAATGAAAGGACAGTTAAGAAGTGCCAGAAGCACAATGTGTTTCCTACATACCCTCTCCTGTTATCCTGCCAGCATGTCAGAAGTTACAGTCATCTCTGGTATTTCCTTTGTAAGCCACCTACTTAATTGTTACATTCCTTCTTTTTTTTTTTGGG
>NW_010162855.1:0-10805 GCF_000695765.1 Mesitornis unicolor
ATTCTGTGATTCTGTGATTCTGTGACTGGATCTTTGCCTTGCAGCACCGTTAAATAAACGTTCCTCTGATCGGAGTTTCTAAGCTGAAAGTTTTCTTCTTAAAGAAGAACATGGCTGTGTGGTGGAAAAAATGAAAGATTTCATGCAGTATTCATGAACTTTTGTAGCTAACAGAGGCAATATTTTTATTTTTATGTCTTAAAAGTCAAGAAGTTCATTTCAGTAATTTTAACTCACTCCCTCTGGTTTCTAAGAAATGAAAGTGGGAATATGTTGCTAAACAAGTAAGTAAATATACTCAACATAAAGCAACTCTCAGCCCTCTGTGCCTTTTACAGAATACCATTAAGTTATATATTAGAAAAAAATAGCACTACCCTTGAGAAATACGGTCAGTGTTTTATTAAGATCAAAGAAAGTCCCACACCCACTAACAAAGAATATTGATAAATACAATCAAGGGGTTGGAAACTACATGATGCGTTTGGGTTTAACTCAAACCTGGCAGCCCTGCAGGATGAAACAATCCACTTAGGATAATTTTGGAAGGGGTAAAGGCACAGATACTCCCCAGTGCAGTTTCTGGTTATTAGTGTGGAGGTACCATTTGTTGGAGCAGAAGAGTAATTAAGTCTTCATTCACTCTTTGTTTGCACTGAGATGATGAGCAGAGGAATCTTGTGCTTGGTCCACTTCTGAGTTTTGCAAGGCAGACACTTTTCTGGTAAGAGTTGTATTTGCCTATTTCAAACGGGCCAGTGAACCCCCATCAGAGGACAACTTCTCTCAGCCACTGTGTCAGGCTTGGTGCAGTGTGTGCACACCTTGCCACGCTCAGCCACTCTAGTTGCTCAGGTGAGCAGTTGTTAGGCAGATCAAGATGTTTACTCAGCTACTCAGCTTATTTGCAATTATTCTAAATTCTTCCTTGGGATGTACCATTCCCTCCTCTTCAAGGTGAAAATGAACTCAATAATGCCATTTGTGGACATAGCATTTCCCCAGTGACTTTTGTGATAAACTTTTTTTCTTCTTTCTGGGCATCTATTAGTCAGCTCCAAACCACCTCCTGTATTTATGGGCATTTCATCAGAAGGAAATTAATAGGAATCCACATCAGGTGTGAATTTACAGTTCACACTATTTTTGCTGGAGACACTTCAGTGCTAAAGGCAAAATAGCTTACTGTACTTTCAAAGCAAGATTACTTTCTCCCAGCAAGACAAAGTGGTCTTAGTGAGAATAAGGGCAGCTAAGCTGCAGTGCTTGGAAATTTACACCCTAATTACCACAAATTAGTTTCTCCATCTGGGCCAGAACAAGTGCATGAAGAACACTCAGGAGGTTGTTCAGTGTGTTACCTTTTCTCGCAGTATGATCTCTACTGAGATTTGTCTCGTCATATTCACATTATCACAGCGGAAAACCATTCCACAGCTCAGATCAGCAAAAATGCTTTCTGATTTTCAGTTATCTGGATGTTTAAAGCACCTCTCAGAAGGTAGTATAGATGCATACATGTTAGTGACAACAGTAACTGATAGATCATTAACATTAATTGAAAATGCCAGTACTACTAAAACGTCATCTTTTCTTCCATTTCCAGCATGAGTCTGCCAACTTGATTAGCTTTGCTGAGCTGAATAGTTTTGCTGATGTTAATTGTTTCAGTGGATACGGAATTATTGTCACAAAAATGAAAGATTCAGGAAACAAAACACCCCCCTCCCCACCTAAATACTTGCTGAAAAATATTTTTCTTTTAGATAACCATGTCCACAAAGAAAACCTGCCTGGAGTCAGTTTGATTTTGAGAGTTGCTTTATTTGCAATCCAAACTGTTACCTGTTAGGAAAAAAAAAAGTTCATTCCTTTTCTGTACTGCTTCACATCAGTTTGTAGATCTACAATTTATGTAACCCAGTCAGCAAGAAACATATATAGCATTTAACCCTCTAAATCAATTAGCTGGATGATGTCAAGGCAATTACATTAATGTAAGGCTGTTGCAGGTTCAAGGAGAAGAGAGCTTAGTTTCTCTGTAGAAGAGCTAAATACCTTGAACTGAGAAACAGATTTTGTGTGTGTGTGTGTGTGTACGCAGTACTTGTGAGTCATGATAGTTTCTTAAAGTCTGTTTAATGCACTGAAGTTGGCGTGAGTCATTGTTCTCTTCCCAGGTAATGACTAGTTGAGATCACATTTAGCTCTTCCATTTCTCTCTTCCATTTCTCTAGTAATCTCTGAGACTTGCATTTCATTGATCTTCCAGTGATCTTCCAGAGATCTGAGTGACAAGTAAAGGCTTTGAGAAATAACAGAAGAGAGCTCCATTTGGAGAGCATGGATGACTAGAGCTGGCACCTGTTACTGCTCAGCCACTTTTGTTTTAGAAATAAAAGCGACAGTTGGTTTAACAAAAGCAAGCATACCTTGTCCTTACTGATTAATGCCATCAGTCATGAAGCAGGTACAAAACATACGAGACTTGGAAAAAGGAAACTCTGCATGACATAGATTTTATATTAACTTCCAAAAATAAGCCAAATAAGGGCAGAATTTGTATTTACTGCATCACAATCTTAGTTTCTCCTGAGGTTAAATTCATTATTTTGGATAGCAATTTGAATATTTACTAAAGATCTAGACCCAGACATTCATTATCTGAATCTTGTGGTCTAGGCAAGTTTATTTAGACTTTTCAAGACAACAGAAAGTCAGAACACAAATGAAGATAATATATTTGCAGTATAAAATGCTCTAGAACCTCCAACCAAGATTTCAGACCTTTCCTGTTCCCTTCCTCATGAGAGGCAGGTAAATTGCAGAGAATCACCTTGTCTTGCTGGTTCTGCTTCATACTAGAAATATTTTATATGATGTTAAAAACAGGATAGCTAATGTATTAAAGGTTTATATTTAGAATAGGAGTGATCTTTCAGCACAGCATTCTCATGAGACTTCTTGCTAAACATGTTCCCACTCCTCCATTGCCACCTCCAACCTTGTCTTCTGGTATTTTTCCAATTTATGATATGAATTCTTCAGTTCCTGTTGTCAAATGCTAAAATAGTTTTTTATAAGAGACTGTAGCTGAACTGACTAGAAATTCTAAGTGGTATAGAATGCTACAATCATTAGTTTAACTCCTACAGTTAAACTATTTATGGGTTTTTAGTTTTCTCTCTGGTATAACATGAGAAATAAGCTTCAAAGTTACAAAAGCTTAGGGGATCAGTTTGGAAAATCTTTAATTAATTTCAGTGTTTGATAAAGATTTCTGTTACTGATATGCTAGTAATACAACTCATGTTTTTGGGGCAATTTTTTTTCCCCCCCTTTAAACGGTGATCAGTAAAACCTGATACTAATTTAGCAGAGGCAGAGGACAAGGAGGCAGGGTTATAAGGGTCCTGAGCTGATGGCAACTGGTCCATTTGTACTGTCACTGCAGCTGTACATCTGCATAGCCTCCCCTTCCTTTCACACCACAAATGTATCCACCTCTCATAAAACTGCATCAAAAATGAAAACACTTTTTCTGAATAAATACAACATAATTTAATGTTTACGTATTCATTAGTCAACACTGTTACTTATGCAGACCATATTGCAACTATTCATTTTTGCATGCAAGTTATAAATTAATAAGACCATTGATTCAGTTAGAACACATATGGTGAGTTTGGTGACATACTGAAATTTCCCAAATCTGAAGAAGAAACCAGGCCTTGGTTTACTGGACCAGATTGTTGTTTTCTGGATAGCAGGGATGAGCATTCAGTAGCAATAGTAGTCTCAGTATGAAGGGGTAAAGAGGAAGAGCATTTGGGTTGATAGTTTAATCTTCCTCTGAGAAGCACTATTGAAGGGCATCACATATTTGACTTTGTTCTGGCTTCTCTGTTCAGAATGACGGAGCCATGAGGTGTGATCTGATACAGTCTGCAATGGGTGGGAGCAACCAGCAGGGCTTGTAGATTAGCAGAATGTTTCAGACTGTGGGGTGGGAAAAAACAAAACACCATTAAAAACAGAGGAACTTAGGCCAGAATGTTATTTCAGTGTTTGGACAAATGCATATCTTATGCAATTGACTTATTAGCATAGCTAGCTCTGCAGGATCTTCAGTGACTGATGAAGGATTTCTTATAGGTTACTTACTCATAAAATTTGTTATTCCATTTTCAGCTCTTTGATGGAACTCGGTTTTTCAGAATTTATAAAGCCAGAGGCCTTGCTCCCCAGCACAGACCCAACTTAAATTCATTTTAGCAGGTTTAACGCATGTTAGCAAGAAGTACTTGTGCAAAGTTTCTATGGTTTGATTAGAAGCAAAAGAAAAAGGCAATATCAAAGGTCATTAAGACAGTTTCAGATGTTCAATGTTAAGATCTTACTTTCTATTCCCTGTATGGGCTCCCATTGTTATGTTGGGCTTCTTCTCCAGCCTAAAGGTCTTGAACAGTTAAGAAAAATATTCATAGAACAAAAAGTAGACATGATATTTTGCCAATGCTGAAAATCTTATTACTAATTTATGGAAGGCTCCTGCCTTCTGCATATATTGGAAGGACTTCACATCTGGAAGGAGGTAACTTTTGTATGATGAACATGACTTCTGCTGTTTTCATGCATAATTATGGTCTTTGGATAATTTTAATCCATCTGAAAGTGTCACACATAGTTCTCAGAGATCTGCTGGAATTAAGCAAATTCTTCCCCCGTTCCATTTAGCTAGTTGTGCTTTAAAGCAGGAGCTCTCCTGCAATTGCTATTGCTGCTTGCTTTGTCACTCTATCCTGGAACCAAGAGCAGAGATCCTGTCTTTCTGGATACCCTGCTTAGTACCCTATCAGATAGTTTACCACTGGTGAGGAAGTATTCTTAATGAACTCCCAGGAGACAAAAGCTGAATTTGGAGGAGGTGGGAGGCAGTCGATTCACCAGGCTGAGACATAAACTAGTAAGATGATAAGGGAAAGACAGGCTAGTGGGCAAGAACTGTGCAATAGAAGGGAGAGGAGGCTGGAAAATCATGGCAGAAAAGCATAGCTTAATAATGAATAGGTGCAAAGAGATCTGTGCTCACAAAATCATGCTGCTAACTCTACAGATAATGGAAAAAGACACAGTTTCCCTGTTCTCAGACACTCTTCTATTTGCTAGCAAATTATCTGCGACACAGTCAAAATGTGTATAGTGCTGGTTATCAAAGCATGGAACAGAACAGTTGCTGAGATCAATTAGTTCAGGTAGGTGATCTAAGTTGCAAATCTGAAGTCCCAGTTCTGCCAGTGGCCTTTATGGGCATGCATGTAATAGTGTATAATTCCAGTATGGGCTGGCAAGTGGATAGCAGAAGAAAACCAGTATAGTGTCATCCTCAGAACAGTCTTATTTTGCTATTTAGGAACATTTTGGTATTACGTGTTCATCTATGCTTTTTAAAGTGGATTTCAATAATTAAACATGGAGATCATAGCCTGACAGGAACTGTATGAAAGTCGACAAGGACAAATGTAATGGTGTGTACTAGGGAAGGAAAAAGCCCTGGCAATGATACAGGCTGAGAACTGAGAAGTCTGCTGAAGACAACCTGAGATGGGCAATGGAACAGTTGCCCAGAGAGGCTGGGCCATCTCTGACCACAGAGGTTTCTGAGACTCGACCAAATGAAGCCCTGAGCAACTAGTCTGACCTTGCATTTGGCTCTGCTTTGAGCAGGGTGTTCGACTGGAGACCTCCTGAGATCTCTTCCAACATAAACTTTTCTATGATCCTATGATAAAGTAGTTAAAATTTATTCAGCCGGTTCCTACAAAAGAAGGTGAGAACAGTACTCTTGCTAACTGCTGGTGAAATAGCACATTTATTCTCTTGGTAGTAAAATGAGATTATTGTCAGTGGGTTTGTGAACTATCATATTCCTGGTGTCTGAAAATAAGACTTCATTAGCAAAATGTCACTTGCCTTTATTATTGCAAAGGTAACCTTTCAAAAACGAACTGACCATGAAGTTATGCAGTAATTTCATCTGGAATCTGCAGATAATCTAAAATAATAATGCATAAGAGCTCAAAATGTTTCTATTGATCTCTATGGGCTATTAGCAGTAAAGCCCAATGGTGGGAATTTGTATATAAGCATTGTTAATTATTTAGAATTACTTAAAGTTCACAAAAGAGAGAGTTAGTTGCATTATTAAAATATACACAATCTAATTAATGACAATTCTCTGCTATAATTAATTTAATGGCTTTTACTCTAACTGGCACTCAGGAATATGTTACACTTAAAACTATGTATTGTAACAATAATATATGAATCTCGATATTAACAAACACCTTGGCTGAGGGTATAACACCTTGTTGGTGAGTTTATGGTGATTTTAGCTTCTCGCTTCAGGACTACTGGCCTTATAAAGACTTGTCCTTTAGTTTTATACAGTTGTGGTCCTTATTTGGGAGTCAAAGGGACTTGTTAGCAGTCCCTTCTCACCTCTGATGCCATTCTATAAATTAGCCACTGGAAATTTCTCTCAGTACCCTCAGATTCTTTCATTGTCTAGCACAAAAGGTCATTTCATATAAAATCAAATGCTCTAAGGCCTGCTAACATAAGGACATTCTGAACTCATTAAACTACTACATTTATTTTCACAATGTCTATAGGAATATTGGATGCCATTTGGTTTTGAGGGCTGTTGCTCACCAGATGTACTCCTTTGTTTTCTAGTGTCTGAATTTTTATGGTCCCTTCATAGATATCCTCATAAAGTAAAAAGCCATTGTTAAGTGAAAAATCCCAGATCCTTTCTCATTGTGCTTTGACATATGATAATATTTGTAAAGTGATAGCTTTGAAAATCAGCATCACAGTACTTGTCATACAAAAGCAGCACCACCATCTACCCTCTTGTGATGACTCTCTGAAATTGGGATCAGACTGTACTAAAAAAAAAAGTCTGCTTGATTCTCAAATTCCTTCAGGAACCTGCAATCATATTTTCCAATAAATATGCACAGTAAAGACAAATACTTTCTGTTTACAAACAACAGATTAAAAACACAAAATTTGATTCAGTGGTAACTGTAGCCTTCCTAAATGTAATCTGCTCAAGTAAAGCAAGGACCCTTACAGTCTTTTGTAAAAACCATTTCTCTCAAGGTTTTGCCAACACACTATCATGACCTGTTTGTGTGTGTTGTGGGATGCAGCCTACAAGACCAGTTCATGTAAGAACATATGCTAGGAAGCCTTCCTTAAACTTGAGATACATTGTGTGACACATCAGCAAATAAATATAAATGAAATAACCTCTGGTTAAAAATAAGAGAGGAGAACGCAAACCATATTTTTATCAGTCTGAAATGTGAATTTACTTTCTGTCTCTTGCTGACTTTCTACTTGGTCTGAAATTAATCTCCATGCTTCAGTATTCTGAATAGTTTTTGCTGCTGCATTCAAGGGTTACAGGTGTGTGCCGGGGGGCTAAGAGCAGCAGTCCCTCTGAGGACGGCTTGGGAATACGCTACCTGGAATCACAGAATCACAGAATTGCTCGGTTGGAAAAGACCTCTGAGATCATCATGTCCAACCGCTCCTGTCTACCCCCTAAACCATATCCTTAAGTACCTCATCTACGCGCTCTTTAAATACATCCAGAGATGGTGACTCCACCACCTCCCTGGGCAGCCTGTTCCAGCTTCTGACGACCCTCTCAGTAAAGAACTTCCTCCTTATCTCTAACCTGAACCTCCCTTGGCACAGCTTGGTGCCGTTTCCCCTTGTTCTAGCCTCCATCACCTGGGAGAAGAGACCAGCACCCACCTCTCTACAACCTCCCTTTAGGCAGTTGTAGGTGGTGATGAGGTCTCCCCTCAGCCTTCTCTTCTCCAGGCTAAACAACCCTAGTTCCCTCAGCCGCTCCTCATAAGGCTTGTTCTCCAGACCCCTCACCATCCTTGTGGCTCTTCTCTGAACACTCTCCAGAATCTCAACATCCTTCTTATAGTGAGGGGAGCAAGCACGAGCATTTGTGAAATTCTGAAGACAGCAGAATGAAAGATTATGTGCTAAATCTGAGACTGTGGCTGCTAAAACGAGCTGCTGAGCAGCAGAAACCAAGGATTACTGCAGATCCTAATGGACTGCTGCAGAAATTCTGGGCCTTTTATTTCCAGTAAAGAAACCCAGGTGTGTCTCAACATGTGGATGTTAATTTTGGGTTTGTTTTTTTTTGGTAGGGAGGAAATAGCATTAAAATAACAGTTTTGAAAGCAACAGGATTTTTATCTAAACTTGGTTATGCTCTGTGTTTGTCTGGTGTACCTGGTCCAGAACCCTTCAGCTGATATCACTGCATCCTCAGCTCCCACAGCCTCTGTTCTGGGCTCTGGGATATGAATTATTTCAAAGGAGCACAGGTAGACGCTGGGCTGTAATTTCTGAAGCAGCTGGGATCAGATCCATCAGTTCATTGGAAGGTTAGGACCAAGACCTTACAAGTGGATGGGGAACTAATAGATAGGCTGATGTTCCTGCTGTGTTCACAGAGGCTTAAACTAGCGAGAAAAGGGTCAGGGACATCCATGTTATTTTCACCTTTCGCCTCAGATAATGTGACTTGTTGCAGTCTTGTTCAAAAATGACAAAGGAACAGCTCCCTGCTGTGAGGTCCTCATGCCACAGAGAGCTGTAATGAGTTTGTAATGGGATGGAAATAAGGAAGGCATTTTAGTAATTACTGAAACAAATGAGAGAGACTGAGACTGATGTACTGAGTGAAGGGTACATCTTTCCACCACTCTTCATCACTTAAATATCTCAGGATACTTAAGGTATCCTCATGGAAAGAAGAATTCAGTAGGACAAAAATGTCCCAAATACATCTTGATAAATTCACTGTATACCAGAAACTTTTGTAGTTAGTCAGCCACTAGCAATGATTAATGACTAGAAATGTGGATAATAGGCAATATAAGTTTAAAAATCAATATCAGGAAAGACTGTGTGATCTTGTAGGTGTTGGGCTGTGGAACCATCTCCTTGCAAAAATGAGAAACAAATATTTTGCGTGTGTGTTACTGAAGAGCCCCAACCACATAGCTGGAATGTAAATGAAGATGAGAGAGTGAAAATCAGGAGACTATTTACCTTGGAGTGTAGTCCTAAACTGGGATTTAATGGTTGTTTCCATTTCTGTCTTTTATGATACCTACAGTATATTTATATTTTTATAGCTACGCATATATGTGTGTGTGCATATGTATACATGTAATTGCTCCAGAAATAAGTGTTTTATTTTGGTTTTCTTGGAAGCATAGTTTTTTCTGTGCTGATTCCTTACAGAGGGAATATATATCCAGATATTAAAGTAACCATTACAAAATTAAAAAAAACAAACCCAAAGTCTACTTCTGTACCTCATTTACAAATCTTTTCAAAATATGTGGTTATGAATAAACCATTTGCTTTCGCAAGCATACGCTCTGCAGGATTTCAGATACAAAAGAATTAAAAGGTCAGAGAATTACCATGTGTTTACTGCATCCCTGTATGACAGCAAAGCTCATTACTATTTGCTGTGTTCTGTCCTTCTTAATCAAAGCATCAAATCACATGGACGGTCTAGAGCAGCTCGACTATAAAAGGTTACTTCCATCAGTTTCTTCCTGATTGGTTTATTAATTACTGTCCTTGACTCTTCATTCAAATCAGCACTTTTTCCTCAGGATAAAAGTGCATATTATGTTAAAAATAATAGGCCATGATTTTAAACAAAAATATATTGGTAACATTTAAAAAGAAAGCTTGTACTGAACTGGGCCTTGATGGAATTATGATCTCTTGTAGTGTGAAGTCTGACTTTTCACAGGTGACTTCACAGGTGGCAAATTTCTAAATAATTCTGTTACTGAACCAGCTTCCATCTGTAAAAAGATTGGAAAAAAATGCTGCAAACTGATTTTTTAAAAAAAGCTTTGTAAGGGTATTTCAAATATATAGCTTTCACCTACGGTTTTCAGAATATTTTTTAATGGGACTGCTAGTGGTTCTGTGGTATTTTCTCCCAAAAATTTTTTGCTTACGTCTTGCTGTACTGTGTCAGCTGGTGTGCTCCAAGAGGTGGAAGAACTTTTGATTGTAAATGTCAGATGTCTTTCAGAAATGTTTAAGTCACATCTGGAGATACTATGGATGCTGTTACAGACAAGGCAAGAAGGCAGGGGCTTACCTTTCCTTCCTTGTACTTCAGGTAGTTTGGATATTGTGTATACCCGAGAGTCACCAAGACCACTCACTGAAAGTGTGGAATTTAAGAAACGTTTGTTTTTAACTACTCTATCAACAAATAGCCTTCTCATCTAGTGGGGAAGGACAAAGTGATGCTACTTTGCTGAGCTACTCAGCTGCAGTTAAATAGCTCCTAGGCAGGGTTTCTGTCCCTCTCTCTGCATCAAAGGCAGGCCACTCCATCACTGGCCTCCCCATGCCAGGTGATGCCTGCCACCGCTTTGGTCTTCCTCTGGCCTCGCTCCATTCCTTAGCGAGGCCAAGGCACCTGGACACTGGGGCACGTCTCACCAGATTTACCTGATCCTAAAAGGCAAAAATAATTTAAAAAAACCCCACACCACTTCAAATTTAGGCACATAATTATCTTCTCAGGATCTGGCCTAAACTAATCCCAGCCTATGCTCGTTCGTCTCACGCTATCGCGTTATATGATTTCAGTCAGAAACACACGGTCCTGACCGCAGACCCCGCCACCACCTTCCACGGAGGGACCCGCCCCTCGG
>NW_010162856.1:0-6004 GCF_000695765.1 Mesitornis unicolor
ACCCGGCATTTGGCCATATTAAACCTCATCTGTTTCACATTCCCTTATCAAAGTGTAACCCCCTGGTAATAGGTGCTGCAAGCATCCATGATGCACTTGAAATGAAACACTTCGCTGTGGTGGTCCTGTTACTGACAGGGCTGAGGTGTTTACATGGCTCTGGGTCCAGGGAAGTGAATCCAAAACCTGATTTGTACACTGTGTAGGTAAAGAAAATAATTTTCAAATATGGAAGGCAGCTGCTGAAGAAGGGTATTCACTGTGAGCAATGAAAAACAGATTAGGAAGGCATTATTTACACTTGATAAATCAGAAATGGCATGAAAGAGAGCTAGTATTACAAACTATTAATGAAAGACATAATAATGAAACAAATCACATAATAGATCACAACGAAGTGATTCAGTGTAATGAATACTGATACTACGCAAGTGAACTGTGCACTCTGGGGATACAATTTCAAATCCATTCCAGTGCGTGTGGTAGCAGTGTGAGCAAAAAAGAGCACTTTTAGATGAAATTGACTCTGTTCCATTGCTCACTCTGATCACATCCGCATCTTACATTAGCTCTCCCTTTGATGACGTATAAGGTAGATAAAAATGAAATAACCTACCAAGACCCGCTATATGTATTTTTTTTTTGTCTGTCAAAGTAACTAACCATGCAGGTATCAGCCAACATTCCTCATTTCACAGAATAATGTGAGTAAATAAACATTAAACATACTAAAAAGACAGTCAGACAATGTTTCATCAGCACAGATTCAAAACTCATTTAATTCTTTTAATTATAGAAGGCACATTGCTGCTACAGAACATGGTAGAGCCTTGAGGGTAAAACAGGTCTAAAATTCAGATCTTCATATAGATTTTAAATTTTGAAGGTCCTAAAGGTGGAGCCTTTGCTTAAACAGAGGGATGCTCTATGTAGCTTATATATACTATCTGTATTCTTATTACACACACGAAACTTCAGGTGGTGTGCAAATCATGATTTCATTTCGGACTCATCTGTATCCTAAGCCTTTCCCAAGTCAATCCTGGCAACGTCAAAGCCTACCAAACCAAAGATTAATTTGTGCATTTATAGCTAAATATGTTTCTATTTATTGCACATTTTCAAAAAATAATTGGGCTTTTTTTGGAAGTAAAGGCATTCACACATATAGCACTGGAAAGCCAGTTAGGTGGCTAAGAATGGGTGCTGTGAAAGTCATCAAGCTGAGCATGTAGCTGCCTAAGCCTGCCAGGAAGCGATTGCCATGGCACTGATAACAGCCTCTCTTAAGACACCCTTTGAATCAAAAGGTTCTCTGCTGAGGTTCTGGCTCAGCTACAAGATTTTACAATCAAATGTCAGTGGGAGGCTTACTGACACAGAGTGAACTCCTGGGTAACAAGTCCTTTATTACTCTCTGCGATGGTCTTATAGAAAAAGGAAGCAATATATGGTAAGGCTGAAGAGTTGTGCAGCCTGTTTGGAAAATGATTTTGAGAAAATCTGAATTTTAATGGGTGTTGAAATTGAAACAGATTTATCAAATTAATAGGTATTGACACATTTGACCAAAGAGCTAAATTTAACTTACCCACAAATCATTACAGAAACAAAAATGTTTAAGCATGTTACTACATACATCTACCATTACGAATGCTCAGATCAAGTCCGCAGAGCCATGCTACAGACTTAAATTTCTGTTTTCTAAATTTCAGTCATGCAAAGGTTTTGAGCCTCTCTAATAGGATTGTAATGCAGTGCTCACATTAGACATGTTTAATTAACTGTGATGGTTTTAATGCATTGTTTTGATATTTCTTCACAGTAATTACAGTACCTTCAGAATTTAAAATACAAGTAAATCAAATCAGTGTAAATTTGGAGAAACAACACACTCAGAAAGAATCAGAAATCAAGCAGCTATGGATAAAGTTGCACTACGGTGCTGCCATCACTTCCATCTTCAGGAAGCCACCTTAAGGGAAAAACATAAAAATCTGACAGAGATACAGCACATATAAAACTTAACAAACAAACCTATCTTGAGAGCCTGCTTCTGCACTTTTGGATTTCTAGGAGAGTTTTTACATGGGTTTATACAGAAGCAATAACCAACCTGAAAAAAACAGTGATTTTTTTTTTTTTAGTATCCACATATACATAATTTAAAAGTGTAATTAACTTTATAAACATATTTATGAAATATACATTCACTTTGTCATATAGGTGACAAATAGATTGTTTAATTGTGTGGCATAAAATCAAGATAATTTAAAGTAAGGAAATCTGTTTTGTGATAGCAAGTTACTGTCCATTCCAGGGACCGTTTATTTCTCTTGTCTCCTTGTTGGCTCACAAAATACTAGGTTGTATGGTGAGCCTGATTCCTGCTCCATAAAAGCCTATGGAGGTTTTACTATTGACTACATGGGCGATAGGCTTAAGTCCAAAACTCAGGTAGATTGGTGTTAACTTGAACCATGGAGGCAATTATATCAATTTCCGAAGAGTGTTAAAAAGCTTCTACCACTTTTGCAAGGGTTATGACAGACTAACTGGTGGGATGTCTACTAAGCAGCTAGTATGGGAGGGATTCCCAGCCACTAAAGCGTTAATGTAGCTTACATCTGAAGTTGTACCACTGAACAGCCAGGAGATATGGCTGAAGCTAAGTAGTTCTAGGATGAAACACAACTAATCTTGGCAGATAAAATTGTTCATGAAAGTCCCAGAGCCAAGGAAAGGTGTGACATGTAAGCTAGACAACAGGCATTTAAATGAGTTAGTAAAGGATGTCCACCTCCTTTCAGATTTCTCAGTGATCAATGTCTTTTAGAGACAGCTTTTGTATCAGAGGAGTCTTTTCTTTGTAAGAGAATGAACCCAGTCCCCATTTATGCGGTAGGCTATGAGATGAGAAGCTCCATGTCTGAACTGGAACAGGGACATGAACCTATAACTTCCTGTATCCAAGGAGTGCCCCATAGCCCCTGGGTCACTGAGTACCCTGGGGTAGACCTCCTAATCTCTCCCACTGAAATTCTTCCATTTTAAGTAGGTATACATTAAGGTATACATTAAGGTACATGACTCTGAGCCACCAAGGGCCCAGTTAAATGTCCTAGTCAGTGGTCTGTAGAATCAATCTGTGTCAGTCACTCCCTCACATCAATGATGTGTTTCAAGTTCTTGCTCCAAATGAGTCTCTTGCATACCTTTGTGTTCTTACAGTAAGACTCTAAATAAAGTTGAAAAAAAAATCTCTGGAAAAAAATGTTTGTTGCTAGCTAACTTTTTCAAGAACCTTCCTCTGACTGGTGTGGTCTGAGGACTCTTAAAAGCAAAAGAGCTGGAGTCACATGAATTGAAAAACCCATCATGGATTGTGTTGTGCATCTGAATGATGTTGTGGTCTAAGGACTTTTTCTCATGCCCACTAACCTGAAGTTAGGTATCTAGAAGATTAGGTAGTACCTGAGCATGTGTTTAGAAGAAGTTTAATGAGAGGGAGTTTAATGTCATCAGAAGAAGTTTAATATTGTTGAGTTTCTTAACAGCTTCCCATTCTCATGACTTAGACTGTAGAGTCCAGCTATCCAAGAACTAAAAAATTATTGCTTTTTTGGGTACAGGTTTGTGATTTGGCTCTATGAATTGTCAAGTTTACAGAAACATTCAGGGAAAGATAACATTAAATATTCTTGGCTACCATTTCTGTTTTCAGGCCACCAGGTAACATTCCTCTTTCTAGATACAGGGAATGTGTGGATTTTCACACTTGTCTGTTCTCCAGATGCATTAAAAAATCTATTTTATACTTAGTAAGACATGAATTTATTTGCTTCTGTTGTTTATTCTGAAATTCTTTAAGCTGTAAACTGTATACTGCGGTGAACAGTCACTCCAAGTATACTTTTCAATTTAATTTGCAACTTCTGATAGCGTATTGTTTCAGTTTGGTGCAGTCTGAAGTGGATCTTCTTTCTGTACATTAGAAGCCCTTTACCCCAGCGTCACTTTATCCAAATAAATTTCTAAATTTAGGTCATTGTCCTCTTAAATTACATTATAAAAATGTTTATTTTATCTTTACCCTTTTTGTTGGATATATCTTAGACCCATACTAAGGAGACACTGAAGCAGAAGGTTTTTAATGTTGCTTTTGCTCAATAAATGAAATATACTACTTTTTCTTCAGTTTTCTATCTATACTGCCATATCCCACCACCCTCCCACCATCCCATATTTCCAATTCCCTCCCATGCCTGTTTGCATACCCATGATATGCTTGTCAGAGCTACTTATGCACTAATACTTGTGTACATGATTCACCAGATAGCCAGTAGAATCATAGAATAGAATGGATAAACAATCTGTTTTAGGAAACCAGAAGAAAAACAGCTGAGAGACTAAAAAGACTACTACTAATTCTTGTTAAAAAGAAACGAGCACCACAGAGTGATGATGAACTAATCTACTGACCTGTTACAGTTGAAGCAATACACTGAATTTCTAGATGTATCTGTGATTTCCACTTTTTCTAGAAACCAGCCACTTGCTGTAGAAGGGAAAAAAAGAGCAAATTTAATATAACCAAAACACAAATAAAACATAAGAAAGGTTTCTGATTTCATTTCCAAACCCTGTGTGGTTCAATACTTCCAAATGTATTCAATATCATAAAACTGAAATTTAGATGATTCTAAATCCTTCCAACTTCTCTCAGTTTTACAGAGAAGGTCTTTGATGTTTTTGACAGAAAATGTAAAGAAAGATTGTTATTACAACTTAACTCATTTTTCTATATTGAACAGAACAGGCAGTAAGACAAATGAAACAGAGTGCATGGTAATCTTGAATACATTCTTGAAATCCAGTTTTGCCCTTTTCGGTACCCTGACATGCACTCAGAGCACACCCCTGATGGGCTTTGATCTGTGGTGTCCACCAAAACAATAAAAAACAGATAGACTTTATCAGTAGATGTAACTTCTTTAAGGATGACCCATGCCCTTAAACAATTGGAAAACAGAAATTCTACTAGTCCTTTCTAATTAATATATTTGTACTTATATAAACCCAGTGATTAATCTGAATGCTTCTCATATCCATATTTCTCCAGCAGTCATGATTCAGAATAGCACCTCCATTTAGGCCAACACTCATATCTCTTTTAGCTTTAAGAATTTATTTAATATTCTTCAATAATTTCCTATTTTTGCTATGTGAAAAATACCTATATTCTTGTGCTATAGAATTTTATTTCCTAGAATATTAAAATATGAAGATTTTAAAAATAAAACTTTATTATAGATATACATTAGTGCTGACATATTTAGTTCTGTTTGCCAATGCAAATACTTAATAATATTTAGAAACTAATTAGGATGACACTGCTAGTAGCTGAAAATCTTTCAGTATTCTTTGCATGTCGCAGAGATAAAATACTATATTCTAACAAATTATTTTGGTTTTCAAATATTTGGACAAAGTATTAAGCAGACTAAAGCCAATTAAAATATTTTTATCTGTAAGTAGGCTGAAAATGTAATATAAATATATTTTCAAATTGTACCAACTTAGATAAATTGTAAAGGCATAGCAATGTTTCTTACTTTCCGTGGACATTTTTGAACAATTAGCTAATATAACTAGGCTTTAAAAAGTGTCTACATTTCTCATCTTCAATTCGCAAGAGTGATTTATTGATATTGTGAAGTACTTTTGGAACTTTAATGAAATCTTATGAGTGGTTTAATATACCATAGACTCTACTTGGAATATATGACCTTTCATGAAATTTCTGTAATTCAGAGTCAAGTTATCAGCAATAAAAATTTACAGTCTCTCAAATTTACACGGCACTTTAGAAATGAATATAAAGGCATGTTTGCTCTCTTGAAAAGTCTAATGCTTCATCCTTTATTGACAAAACTCCAACAGACCACACTGAAATCTCCAGGTATGGAGAAATCTGAGGCCAACTGTATGAGCTTCAATAAGG
>NW_010162857.1:0-17751 GCF_000695765.1 Mesitornis unicolor
GGGGCGGCCGCAGTACTCGCGGGATCGTGGGCGAAATGCCCCGCTCGGCTCTGCCCTGCTTCCCGCGGGGGGGTTTTCCGTCCCCCCTGTCAAAAATCTGTCTTGCCTATTCCCCCTTCTTCCTGCGCAGCAAATACGGTAAATTATTGATAGTGGAAATTGCATGGTGGAGGTAATAATGGCATCCCCTGATTGAGTAGCTCCATTTGATCTTGGTAAAGACAGAGAGATGGCACGCTCTCTGGCCAGGCTGGCTGCTGGGCAGAGTGGGAGCACACGTGTGTGCTGGTGGGGCATGGCGCCTCATCCTGCATCCCACGGCCAGAGCAAGCCATGGGAGAGGCACCCACTTCACCCCTGCCTGGCACAGGCCTTCACGGCCTTGCCTTCCCTGTCCCCTCACTGGTAAAATTGCAAGCAGTCAATTTTCAGAAGATATCACATCTCTTTTGTGAATTGGTTAAAGCAAGTATCTTTCTACGCCTTAAAGAGCGACTACTGTCTAATTGCAATTAATGCCAAAGGCCCATCCGCTTCAGTGCACTTTTGGCCATTTATTTATACTAGGAGAAATGTGTGCAACTCATTGCTGCCTTCAGACAGCCTGATTGCCTGTGTGCTTTTGCTATGAAACACCTGCATTTATTAGATCAGTAAAGTAACAAAATATGCCAGGCGTTTGAAATTTGAGTACACCTAAGGCCTTCCATATAAACCAGCTTTTAATATATATTAAGGGAAACAATCCTGGTGGTTAATATCCTTTGCAGCTTTAAGAACTTCTTTAAAAATCATGTTCCAGTACCACATTACCATCCTGCTTGCACTTGAGGATTTGGTTTTGCGCGTTTGAACCAAAGTGTCATGGAGCTGTGAACACAGTTCTACCTTTTCTGTCTCAGTGATTTCCAGTCTAAATCTACTGAATTTACAAGAAAGGAGACAGTTTTTCCAAAGTTCTTGCTAACAGCCTGGGCCTGAGAAATCCTGCCTGGCTCTGAGGAATCATGCCTGGCTCTTGTAGTTTGATAGATAGTCGCTAATAAAGGTAGCTCTTCAGGCCAACTCTTGCTTGACTATTTCTGTAAATATTCAAATTCTGCCATTAGGAATATACCAGCCATTTCTTTCCCCACTATAATATACCAATATAACTTTATATCTCTAAGCAATACTGCCAAGTGGATTTTTGAGTGCAATTTCAAACATAGGGATCATAACTGGAACTTGTTAACATAAGCATTTTATTTTACTGTTTTGGACTTCTCTCCTTGATACTATTCAGGTTTCCAGGTACAACTGTATTAGGGTGGGTGCCTGATTTCACCAGGGCAGTGTGTTTTAATATTCTATGTCCATAAGATGATGCCTGCAAATATTTGGATGATCTACCAGTCAAGTTTCACCGCAGCAGCAGAGGCTACTTTAATTAGCTGTAATGTAATACATTACACACATTTTATTGCTGGATGAAGGACTCTTCTCCTGGTACATAAGGCATGCAGATGAGCAGCAGCAAGTATCGTGCTTTAGAGACACCAAAGCATCTGCTGGCTTGTTCTCCAGAGTGAAGGAGAAGGCATATATTCTGAAAAAGTCTGCTTGCAATCAGAACAAGTTTTTTAATTTTGGAAAGGAAACATGTTATGGACTGCCTGACAAGTCCTCACTCTGTGGTATGCGCTTTCAGCTTGGCTTTGCTAAGAATGTGAGAACCATCAATTCCAGGCAACTATGTGCTGAAATTCCCATTTTGCTCTGCTAGAAACACACTGCCTTTTGCGCTGGTGTAGAGGGGAAGAGGTGTGGTCAGAGAGCTGCTGTATCTTGCCGGTATAATCAGCCCTTTGGGGATTATTACCAGCCAGTGCTTGATTACTGGGAAAATGAAAAAGTAGTGTAAATAATGATCTGTTTGAATTTTTAAGGCACATACAAGCTGGGCTTCTTATTTTTCAGTCAGACGCTGACTTCAAGGAGAATTTTGTATGAATGAGCCCCAAAAGATTTGGCTCACAAGGCATTAACTTGTGAACCAACCCATAGTCTTTGCATGGAGACACTGCCCTGGTCAGAGCTCCACTCCTTTGTCCACAAGATGTACTGTAAGCTTAGAGACATATATACACTCTTGCCTTTGAAATCGGTGGGATATGTAGGATTTCAGGGTCAGACATCCTAATGTTTCCCACCGATTCCCAGGTGACCCCAGAAGGCATTCTCTCTTGTTGTGTCTGAAAATTACATCTCCCAGCCTGGCTCAGGTACAGCTATGCTTTCTGCATCTGGGTTGTACGGGCCTCAGAACTGAGTGGCACTCAGAAGGAAAGCTACACCGCAGGCTGCAGGGGGAAGAAATGGACAGGCAGGCCCTTTCCTGGTGATTTCGGTTTGGTTAATTCAGCATCATTGTCACAGCATG
This sequence comes from Mesitornis unicolor, assembly GCF_000695765.1. Lineage (NCBI taxonomy): Eukaryota > Metazoa > Chordata > Aves > Mesitornithiformes > Mesitornithidae > Mesitornis > Mesitornis unicolor. The sequence goes on from NW_010162857.1 coordinate 2,423, forward strand.
CCTACCTTACAGCATTTACCTTGATATTGGGTATCTTTCTCCTACACCTAACCAGTTAAAATTATTTTTTGCATACACAAATTACACCTCACCCTTTTCCATGCAGCACCAGGGAAAGATTAAGAAAGTATGAGTACGAGTTGTCAATCAACATAATGTTGATTTATTCCTGCAGCAATATCAGACTGCTTGCAGGGGGATAAGACCATTGCTTTTTTGCTGAATTCAATTTAAACTGTAGCATAGACACTAACGATGCTGTAGATACTGTAAGGAAGAAAGCAGAAGCATGCACATCTGGTTTCTGTCTCGGTGGAGGTTATGCATTATAGTGATTGATGTAGAAGGTCCAAATTTACTGATAAACTAATTATATGATAAAGTAGTTGGTGGGGCTCTTAAATTTCCGCATTGCAATTGTAAGAGAAGCAATAAAAAAGCCAATATTTGAAAAGAGTAACATTTGTAAAAGGTCCATGGTTAGTCAATACATAACTGTTGATTCAGTCTACCACAACAAATGTATCTTTACACTCCCCATTTTATTCATGTAGTATCTTGACCTGGTTTTGAATGAGAAAAAGGTCAAGAAGCTACAATTTGGACTCCCTCTCACTCGCCTGTCAGGAAATATAAACTAATCCTGATTACACAAATGAGAATGCTGTAGATGTACTCGGGTTTTGACACTAGAGTATTTTTTTCTATTAATAATTTTAATTGGCTGAGGTCAGTTCTTATATCACTACCAGCATTTTAAGTTTGTGTTTATTCATGTTTCCTAGTTACCTATCTTTGCTATTTTTTCACATTAAAGGGCTGGAAAGTTCATGAAAATAAACTTTTCCAACTCAAGTATCACTAAAAATTGCAATGGACTATAAACACAATTGGAGGTTGCAGGCACATCGCATTTATAAGAAGATGACTGGGCTGTGATGCCACTCCCTGATGATTCAGCCATTGCAGCACACACAGCAGAGCCATTGATGCTCCACACTAACATCAGTGGGACTAGAAAACCCTCAGCGCCTTTGAGGACCAAACTCAAATTCTGCTTGACTATATAAAGTCTTTGTGATCAGCCAGGCTGTGACTGAGCAAGATTAAGAGAGAAAGGGGGCGACAAGTGCTTCTCCAGCCCACCTCTTGCGCCCAGGGGTTGGCCAAACTGCGGCCATGGCCTCTCCTTGGCATCTGTGTTGTGTGTTAAAGCCCTGCGGTTGGTGGCACTGGGATCTCACAGCCTCAAGGTTTACCTTGTGTCCAGCCCACAAAGAGTTGCTGTGGCTCTGGTCTGCGAGGAGCTTGCTGGGTGGCCAGACTATACCCTGTGCCTTAAATAGCACAGGATACTTGCTCTTAATATTGAGCATAATTTTGCCTTCAGTGAACAATGTCTGCCGAGAGGCCTTTCAGCCTCATTTTAGCAGGGAAAGCATTATGTGAAACAGCAAAGACGGGAATACAAACCCAAAGATCTTTCATTAGGCATAGCTTGTAGGCTGCATGTGATCAGGATAAAGTGGTGAAACCTACACTTTCAATCACAGGCACCAAAACCACAGCATTTTTTGCTGAAGAAAATATCACCTAATAGCTCAGAACCGTCACCCTGCAGCTACAGCAAAAGTGAATTTAAAACTCCAGCAAACAATTAAAATAATTGGTCTCTTCTTATGTCTGCTAGAGGTATGCCAGCTTTCCATCACATGGGGGGAATCTGTACCCTGGATCTTGTCCCATGGCTTCTAGTCAGGGATTTCAGCACAATTTATGTGTATGAAACTGCTTCTATAACAGAGCTCTGTGGTAGGTGCAGATTAGTCTTTTGCAAATGAGGAAATACATGTGTCTATTATATATAAATTTATTAAGCTGCTCATGAATGTACTTGTTCTGCAAGTACGCCCCTTCTGTGTTTGTTCCTTGCCACCGTTCATGTAGTTGTCTCTACTGGCATCAACTGTCATAGAAATGGAATATAAGTCATACATGACAATTACCACATACATTGAGTGATGAACACACACGCACACACACACACACTCTCCTCCCCATCCAAATATGTGTGTGCACTTACCCAGGCAATGTCACCTTACATGACAGCTAATCTACACCGTGCATATGCTGGTGGAGGACACGGCTGATGAGCAGGGAGCCAGGTACAGGTGTGAGGCGGCTGCAGCTGGCGCTGGGATGCACGTGCTAGACCTGCAAGAGCTGCTGCAAAGGGACAAAACCCTCCAGGTGACTGCAGGAAGGGAGTTGGAATCACAGAATCATAGAATGGTTTGGTTTGGAAGGGACCTTTAAAGGTCATCTAGTCCAACCTGCTGCAGTGAGCAGGGACATCTTCAACTAGACAAGGTTGCTCAGAGCCCCATCAGGCCTGACCTTGAATGCTTCCAGGGATGGGACATCTACCACCTCTCTGAGCAAACTGTTCTAGTGTTTCACCACCATCATAATAAAAAATTCCTTCCTTATATCTAGTCTAAATCTACTCTCTTTTAGTTTAAAACCATTACCCCTTGTCCTATTGCAACAGGCCCTAGTAAAAAGTCTGTCCCCTTCTTTCTTATAGGACCCTTTAATTATTGAAAGGCTGCTATAAGGTCCCCCTGGAGCCTTCTCTTCTCCAGGCTGAACAACCCCAACTCTCTCAGCCTGTCCTCACGGTAGAAGTGCTCCAGCCCCCATTTTTGTGGCCTTCTCTGGACCCACTCCAACAGGTCCATGTCTTTCCTGTGCTGAGGACTCCAGAGCTGGATGCAGTACAGAGTTATGGGGTTTGGCCCTGGCTGGTGGAAGGCAGGGTTTAACAGCCTCCCTGGGCTGCCTCACCAGATTTCTAGGCTTCCCTTCTGGAGTTTTGTGGGAACTCCATTTGCTGCTCAGACTCCTAAACCAAGCACGAAATCTCTCTTCCCGACATAGAAGAGCTGGCAGTAGTCAGGAGGAGAATTCACCCTTGGCCCTGACTGCTCAGTCCCACAGGCAGTGTGGAGCCATGCTGGGCTGAACCCACACTGCAGGATGGAAGGTGGCTATCAAGGACAGCAGCATGGCGGAAAGGGTAAGAACCAGCAAAAAAAAAGGAGAGAGTAAGTCCGACTCAGCAGTAAGATTAAAAGTTGGGTCTATTTTTCCCTGATGCTCTGACACTCACTAAGCCTGGGAATTTGTCTCACGAGTGTCTCTGCTTTACTGCTGTTGTTTTGGAGGCATTAAACACCCGGTGTCTGAGCAAAGAGCAAAGTATCTGGGTTGTACCTGAGAGTATCCAGTGTACTGGGCGTCTGGCATGCGGTGCCTGAGCCCTTCCCTGTGCGCCCCTGGCCTCCCCGCTAACAGCCTGGCCCAGGCTCTGTTGCAGCGGACAGAAAAGTGGGCATGAAGCATCAAAAAAAAAAAAAAGCAGGCTCCAAGTGAGACACAGAGGTGGGAAGGGAAAAGAAAATCCCCTCTCCCCCAAAGAGGTTGTGTGTGATTCCTTGGGACAGAGGAAACCCGAGCCAAGTGTAGAGAGATTAGATGGCTGGAGATGCACTCCTGTGACGAATCCAGCCATTGGAGCTCTATGATTAAAGAAGATCAGAAAACTGTTGGTGCACTTGTGGGTGAAAGGTGTTAGGATTGACTCATCTCTCCTTTCCTCTAAGTATTCAGTGCGTTTCAACTAGATGCAATACAGTGGATTATTTTTAATATTTAAAGGGATCAGATTCCAGGGGTTTAATAAACTCAGCCAGGCATCTTGTCAGAGCCGACAGTAGGTACGTGCCTTACCAAACCCTCCTCAGTGCACAACCGTGGAGAGCTTATTCTGGCTTAAAAACAAGCAAGTCCCAAACCCTCAGGTTTGCAGTCCTGCCAATGCTCCTTTGTAGTTTATTTCTATTTAAGCAACTAAAATCTCTTCTGACATCAACCTCAAGCACTCTGTTTGCCAGGTGCGGGCTGCTCAGTGATATTACGCGTGGGCGATAAGAGATCTAAAGCAAACAGTCAGGGACGGGAGATGGAGGTGCCCACCACCCACGGGGGCCCCGCTCCGTTCCGGAGCTGGCAGGAGGGATCCTCCCTGGGTACGTGGAGATCCTTGGGAATGAAAAGCATGTGTAAACATTAAATAGTTCTTCTGGCTCTCCTGCCCTGTGCTACTTTCATATTAAGGCAACTTATGCTGCACTTAGAGAGCAGTCTTCATCTTCCCAAAGAGTTTAAGGTGCTTTGGCTCTGTTCCTCTTTAAAGCGCAGCCATGTCAATAATTTTAATGAGCTGATGTGTTTAAAGATGAATTCAATATATTTTTCTTAAATAGAGTATCAAGCTACTTTACCTAAGAAGCAACTCTAGAGCTCAAAATATTTTCCATGTTAACCACGTTAGAGCACGAAGTATCTGAGGAACAGTAGATATTTTTGTTACTTGCAAAGTAAAATCATCAGTGTAGCAATAAAAATTAAATAGAGTCCTCAAAATTAAACCCAGGCCCCATTATGTTCTCCTCCTCCTGTTACTGTGACTTGTGGCTCAAGAAACAAGTACCAGATTAGTTGCATTAAAGCCAAAATTTCCCTTGACTACCATGTATCATTTGTTTGCTGTCTTTTCTGTTTATTGAACACTTGGGATTGTTAATCTTCCACTAATTTAACAACTGGAACCCTGTTGTGTATAAATGTTACTACATTCCACTTTGGAGATTAATTGGCTGCCGTGTGTCAGTCTGGCAGTTTCCACTTGTCCGGATAAAAGGGATGGTCTGTTTATCCCTGGCAGAGAAGCGCTCTGGTGGCATGCGAGCACTGACAGTGGCAGAAGAGTCAAGATTTGGGCCACCATCAGGTTATGTGCTTGCCTGTCCCTCGAGGTCCACTAATGCACAGCAAAAGATGCCAACAAAGAGGGTGCCATTCCCCACTCCCTCTTTTCTTGCACAGTAACACCCAGCCCCAGGCAGCGGGATTTGCACAGGGGCCTTTATTTCTTTGCCTTGGCCAGATGAAATTATTTAATTGACTTGCATTGCAGAATTGCTTTAAATAGTAATTAGTAGCAGTATAGTTGTATTTATGGTACTCCTATTAAAATATTATTTTCCTCCCCACAAGTACAGTATGGGAATAACTGGATGTGCAGCCGGTTCTCTCTCTGCAGCACATGATGTGTGTGAACTATCATTTACAGATGCAGAGCGATGGGAGTGAAACATGGGGCAGATGAATGGCTACTCTGGAATTCAAAAATCCTGAAATATTGATTCAGAAAATCAATACAAATTTTAAGATATTTTAAAATAACTTTCCTCAAGTTCTACACCATTTTTCAAATGGGAAAGCATATTGATTTCTCTGTCCCAGCCTGCACAAGGACAGGGTGGCTCTTGAGGGGTGGTGGTGGGTCAGGAGCATCTGCCAGCAGGGACATGGCTGCCACCCCAAAAACCCACATGACCAGAATTGCAAGCAGGAGGAAAGCAATCACACATATCCAATATGTGTTCCCAGAGCGCAGCAGCCTGTTCCCACCATGCAACATCATACAAATGGGCTGACATGCAGGGTCTTAGCACTGGCTCCTCTCCTATCTTTTGCTTCTCCTCGATGTGCTCAAAGCCCCTCTATTTTTAGGGTTGGATGCATCTCAAAGACTATTCAAGTAAAACCCACACCTGGCCTTGGCAAGACATTCAGTGGAGCCATTTCTTGATGATTCAGGACTTGTGCCATTGGAGTACAAATTTGTAAACAACATTATCTACATTTATTTCCTGGACACTGTTTATTTTTCATGTAGTTTATACAGCTGAAATGTAAATGCTTACAAGGGAGTGGTGACTTTAAACACCTCTTTGTATTTCATCAGTTAGCCTGTTTAATCTGCTATAATTTATTGCAACCCACAGTTGTACTACATGGCCTTATAGTGCCTTTACTTATTTGAATATAAACACTACTGAAGTCAACAGAAATGCCAAGTATTTCAATCAGAGGAGAGCTAGATTTTAAGCAAGGACTCTGCAGCAAGGCATTTAAACCATTATTTTAGACTTCCGTTACACTTCTGTTTGATGCTTTACCCTGCTACGTGCTCCAAGCAGAATCCCTTTCCCTTCCAGGCACGTATAGCTTCTTCCCCTTTGGTTTCTTAATTTGGGTTAGATCCCATAATACAAAAAATATACTCTGATATTGCACCTAGAGCACATTGATGAGGCCTAAAGAGCTCTTCTGTGATGGGAATTAAGATCAAAAAGGATATGGAATTTAAATATTCAACGTTTTTTCTCAGATATGGAACAGAAAAATTGTTTTGATGCAAAAGTCATTGCGACAGAATATGTTACTTAGACTCTGCGACCATATTAGGGTAAAATGGCTTTTTTAGATAGGAATTGCACTGAGAGAAACTCCTTCATATGGAAATTATGACATTTAGTCTATTGCCTCTTACTAGAAATGTTTAAAAGATCTGTTAAAAGTAGAAGTTTTATCGGAATATAAGAAAGTAAATAAGAAGCGGTATAATTTGGAAGCTTATTTCTGATTAGTTTCTTAATTTAGATCTTGTTAACTGCCAGAAAATTGTACCAGTTAACAGAGCTAGGGAAGCGTAACTGATAACATAGCTTATTTTGCAGTTTGGGGTTTGCTGTGCTTTTGTCAGGCCCTCGCCCTTGAAATAAATTAACATCATATTAATTCCATGTACTGATGGGCTTAGAGACTCAGGAAAAAAGGCTGAGCCTGAGTACTAACACAAATGAAAGACGAGTGTACAAAAAACATTCTCGCTGTCTGTTTGACAAACTGGTCCTAGACCTCCAGCTGAATTTAGCCAATTGATTTTTAGCTAACCATTGATCTTTACTAACATCCCACAAAAAGCACGCACTTGGAAGAAGGTGGACAGCTTCCTCCATCAAGGTTTCAGATGCAGCCAGGCAGGACACGCAGACAGCCAAGGGATCACTAAGCCAGCTTGCTGGGAAGATAAGATGGACCTTTCATCCTGTGTTCCCCCATACTGGGCGAGATGCACCACTATTTCTTCTCCAGCCAAGCACTGCTGCCCTGGCATGAGCCAGCCTGAGGCTGCTGGGGCTCCAGCGCTATCCATCATTTCTGTTTGCCCATCAGCTCCCAGTGCTCCCACACTTCCTCATTTGAAGGGGGTCTGTGGTGACCCCTTGGAGCCCTATGGGGCCATCCTCTGGCCACACAGCTGGTTAGGCCAGGGACCTGCTCCAGGCCAGCACCAACCCAGCAGGAGCAGAGATGGGCTTTTATGCTGGTTTACAGTGCTTACGTAAGCGTGTTGTAGGCTCCTGATCTGGGCTGCTTTCTGGTCCAGTGCTTTTTATCTTCTCATTTACCAAAGAGTATGTTAAAATTAATTTTTATAAATAACCTGGTGGAATCTTCAGATAAATGCTAACAGCCTTCCATCACACTTTTTTGTATTAGTACAATAAATAAGGCTTTGGGTGTATTCTCAGGTACCTAAAGCACATCCCTTCCATACATGCTTGAACCATACAACCCTATAATTTTCCTTTCCTATAACTTACCTATCTGTCTTACCACATCTCCATGTAGTCTCTGCCTTGCCAAGCGTTGATAGTGTCCATGAGAACAGACAAAGAAAAATTAACTCAGATACAGCCCAGGTGCCTCCTCTCTGAGGGAACTGAGGTCACCGTGGGAGTTGTGCTTGGGGTGTGGGGAGGGCTTATGGCCATGACTCAATTCCACCAGAGCAGTGGGGCTGTGTCCTGGCCCAAAGTCTTTGAGCGCCTGTATATGAGGGACTATGCTGCCGTTTTCTAGGAGGAGTCAAAGGTGGGGTTGGATGAGGCTTGAGAAGAGGTTGACAAAACTTGCAGCAATGCTGAATGTTCAGGCTGAGCACCCAGAGCATGCCAGGCACCTGCCTAATTTCTCCCCCCAGAGGCCCCTCCATGGGGCTCCTTCCCTCATGTCACACAACCCACCTCGTCGTCCAGGGGTTCCTGTATCCTGTCCACCCCTTCTCATTTCAGGGGCTCTGCACCCTCCAAACCACCTTCTTGCACAGTCCCCCATCCCTCTTCATTTCTCTGGCTGCAGGATCAGCATGTGGTTCATTACCACTTACAGGTCTGCAGTGAGGGTGAGCAGGAGGCTATTGCTACACAGGGAGGTATTAACGTCCACCCGCGATTAGCTTTGTGAGCTGAACGCAATTCTTAGCTTTGTGGGGACAGCTGACTCTATGCGCAGGGTCTTGGGGATTGCCCCAGCCTGCAAATCACATTGGAAACTCAAACTGAGAGCGACAAAAAGACAAAGTGATCCAAATGAGACTCATCACCATGGCTCCATGATCCTCAGTACATCCTGAGGGAGCACACAATGAAATCTGTCCGATTCTCCATTTCTGAGAGGAAACTAGCATAGTGCTCATCATCACCGTGTTTACAGCCCTTGCAGAGGCAAGCTGAGAAGTTCTGGTGCTAATCAGAGCCCCAGGAAGCTGTCGCACATAAGCAGCAGCTGATGAAATGGCCTCCGGTGGTCAACGCGGCGAGTCAGTACATTGCCTTGGTCTTGCCCTATTGCTCTTGGATGGGCTGACTTGCCAGGGGATGGTACGGACCCAAAAGAAAACAATTATGAGTGGTTCATCATCTTTGGCTTCCCTCCTGGCCTGAAGTGCATGATTCACATTAGTCTGAATTTCTTCCCCGTGTTGCCTGGAAAATCCCTATGGATAAATGAACCTGAAATTCTGGCCATTTCAGATTAACTTTTTAGCTTTGCCTTAAAAAGGGCTTAGCCTTCCTGTCAGCTATTTTTGTTTCCTTAAGATTTGGGAGCCAGTGGAATTTTCTTTAGGGAATGCTGCAGGAAATCTGTGATGGGAAAGTAGATGGTAAAAGTAACTGTTTTGTGCCAAAGGTGGTAGACTGGGGATTAAAAGCCCCTCTGAAGTCAGAGACATTTGGGTCTTTGAAAGAGCTCAAATAAAGAGGCAAGAAAAGCAGTGAGTGTCCTGTGCTATGACCATGGTTGGGCAGCTGATGACTGAGTCCAGGTGAAGGATTTGGGAAGAGGAAAACAACAGGTGGTGGGCAGAAAAAGCTGAGAATCAGATCTGTCTGGGGAATAGGTGGTGGATAGAGTGACTGACTGCTGATGTAGAAGCGAATAACACAGAGAAAGAGAAGAATCAGGTGAATGTATGATTAAACTCTTACCTCCTGCACCACCAAGGCCTTTGTGAAAGACTTATTCACAATTAAAAACAAACTAACAATCAAAAAACTCAAGAATAAACCCTAGACTTAAATACTTGTTCCCTTGGAAAAGCATGAGAGCAAAACATGTGACGGATATTAGTCACGTCACTTAGAAAGGTGTTCAAATACCATGATGAATGATGAGTGTGGACTTAGAATAACTTAGCCAGTAAACCGAATTGAGGACACAAAAAGAGATTCGTATTGGAAATACTGAGAGATTCACTCCTTGTGTGGATGATTCTTTCTATAACCAATAGATTTTTTTTTTCTCTGATGAAATAAATTTTCAGCAATAGAATAAGGGGTATCACACTTCAGGCTACAGCAAGTGACATGTACAGAAGCAGAGAGACATTTAAAATGTATCATCATCCACTGGAAAATTCCAAACCCAGAATTTAGCCTCACTTAAAAACTCTAGAACTTTTTGTCTTCCTGGCCAATACTATTTTATCAGGTATCTGTTTACAAAATTCAGCCAACTATCCTCTCAGATGGTTTTATAAACTTTTGGTAGATGTGAATGAACATGTATTTGGCAGAGCCAATTAAGTGCCTAAGCAGCTCCAGTCTCTTGACCCTGCTCATGAGTCTCACTGCATCCCATTCTCAGTAGAGTTGGTCAGGTTTCAAAATGCATTTGCTGACAGAAGTCAGCTCCTTCTTTAAATTTATTTATTTTTTCTTCTGGTAACCACCTGTTTCCCTGAAATATGTTGTCTTTTCATGATATATTTTCTTTTGAATCTGAATATATTTTATCAAATGTCACTGTCAGACTTGATGATAGCTGTAGCGGGAAATACTGAAAGCCTCTTTGAACACTCTGTAAAACATGGAACTGTGTTGAAAATATTGGGAAAAAAAGACAATTTTGAAATGTCAAGTACTTTTCCAAGCCTTTGGAAACATGCGGCCTTTTCTGGTTCCTCAGGGAAAATGTGAACAGGAGCTGTGATACAGAATGACCACTGGGCCACTATACAACCTTCTTCAATTGTGGTTGTTTTAAGGAGTCAACTGTGTAAAATAATAAATACACCTGAATGCAGGATCAGGCTTGAAGTCAATACTTTGACATTTCCATAGCTGTACAGGTTTAGTGTCTCTAATATTAGAGACTGCAAGAGTATGTTAAGCTATACTGTTGTCTTATCTTAGTCCCCATCTACACACCCTCCATCATTCTCTTACATCATTCACAAGTGTTTCTTAAAAAAATAATCTACTTACAAAGATGGAATTTTTTTTAAAACTATGGTATTTTTCACCTTATTCAGTGCTTAGAGGGAAGTCTGGCAACATTTCTGTATTGTTGATGAACAAATGGAGGCAAAAGAACTGGGAAGATCTGTCATATAACATACAAGCTGTACAGAAACTACTTTACATTCTGTGGCTTACTCCTGGAAGCAGCCAAGAAACCAGTCTTGCTGGTGTTCCCTCCAGTCTGCCTTTAAAGAGGGTGAATGACCATAAGTACAAAGTTTACTGTCCATGTTCCTCTACTGTTGCTAAACAGATGAGAGAAGGGCTAAAGTTAAGCCTTTCTACTGCCAGGGTCCCTTCCTCCTCTGCACTCCTCAATTTTTTAAAAAACTGCTTCAGCTTAATTTTACCATTTGTTATAATAATGGAGTCTAGTCAGAAGCTTGTGGCCCCATAAACTTTACACATAATTTTAACTATGTCAGCTTTAAAAAGTCAGTATCTGCCTCATCAAAGGGCAATCATGTCCAATGTGGGTGTCAGTGCCAATTGTGTTTTGAACTGCAGCAATAATCCAACCAAACCATGCAAAGAGCTTTTCTACACCCACATTTCTTAATTATCATCTTGAGACTGAGGTAGCTGAGACCAGATCTATAATGTTTTCTGGATGTCAAAATGCCCACACACCTTCTGTAATCCTTGTGCTACCAGCCCCCTTTCATATTGCTTTTAGCTGGGCCATCTAATTATCTATTACCATAACTGTTTACTGCATTATTCCTGAGTCCCACAAAGGCTTGTCAGGAGGAAGGGGCTCTGTTTAAGAAAAAAGAAACAACTTGTCTGATGAGACCTCCTTAGCTGCACAACCCTATAAACATTTTGGTGGATGATAAACCCCTCCTCACCCCTTTCAGAAACAAACCATTATTTTTTTACAACCAGTTGAGACCTAGGGCTTTAAAAGTCTCTGCATATACTGCATCCATAAACAATGCATTTTCTTAAGAGGTTTGGGGTCTATTGTCCGTTTGGAGAATAAATAAATTCATTATTTTCGCATGTGCTACAGTCAATAAGGATCTGAAATGGGAAAGTAACAAAAATGTTACAACTTAATGAACATGTTGTGCAATCATTCTTGCCAAATGTCAAAATAAATTGGAGGCCAGAGTGTATGGTTTATGCTTGTTAAATTGTGGGTTTGTGTGCTATTTTGGGAAGGGGGGGGGGGGAATACAGACCAAGCCACTAAAAGGTAGAGGGAAGTATACACTTGGCCACTTATGGCAAGACCTTGGTCCATTACAGTCCCACCACTAATATTCCCCACAGGAGACCATACAACAGCCTAGGACTGAGGGGAAACCACTTACCGACAGCAGAGTTGGCTCTATGGCAAATGTCCCGGCCCCGAGGCTAGCCAAGGAGGAGCAGGGGCCAGCACCCCACAGCCCAGCTTATGCCATGGACTGGACCCAGCTAATTCCTGCCTCCCCAGGAAGCATCGAGCTGCGCTGGGGTGAAAACCAGTCACATCCATTAGCGACTTCAAAAGACATTTTTCATTAGGAGACTATGAGTTTGTGCTCTGCCAGGAAGTACAAATGACAAGAGGAATAAGGTGACTGGAGCCAGATTCCACTTTTGCTGGAGGCTATGGTGAAATGTCTGTTCACTTCTACAGGTATCCCATCCAATCCCTTTTTGACATACAGGCACTGAGAAATGCAGGTTTTGCCTATGTTACGCAAAGAGTTTTCTGTTTGTCCAAGTAATGATTACCCTGAAAGCTCCGAGTTAGGAAATACCTGTTTAGCTGAGGACCCAATCCTTTGAACACGGAAGCATCACGGCTATTTCCCCTTTGAGACTGCCTCAGGAAAAGACCAATTAGGATTATGTGATAAGTAAAATTACTCCCATACTTACACGATTAGGAAAAATAGGTCTCTGAAAGTGCATGCTTAAAAGGAGATCAAAGCAATATTGTTCTTTTGCAGTTAGATTTTGACTTATGTTTTTCCTCATTGAGTACATGTTCTAGCAACACCAAGAGGCCTCAGGCACGTGCTTCTTACTCCACCTCTACTTCTAGTAATGGGAGCGCTGCGAAGGTGCCTGTATTTCTTGCTGCCTGCATAAAATGCGTGGATACATATATGTGGCTTCCATTTATTTTGCTTCATGACACAGGGAGGGGGGAAAAATCCTTTTCATACACCTACATCTATCACATAGCAACTAAGAATAGAAGCAATATTGAGACAGATGGAAATGTTAACAGTGACAGCTCACAAGCACGAATCACACATTTGTGAAATAATGAAATGGGTGGGCAGTTGTTATATGAACTCCATGTCAGTCAGTATGTTTTCCTGGCTATAATTTTGCAAGAGCATGTCTCAGAGATATTTTCAGTTAATCGGAGAAGTCAGTGCCCTACCCTGCCCTGCACCTTGCTGATGTGTGGGTGTAGGGATTCACTGAAGTTGGCGAACGGTTTGCGTGCGTAACTGCTCATCATGTGCCCCGGGTGCTGTGGGACGTCCCCTGACATTTCCCTGCTGGGGAATTTCAGTATCCGTAATGATGTGGTGGGAAAGATGCAGAAAGGAGGTGTAATACTGTTTGGAAACCCAAACACAAGCAAACATGGGATACTCACACTTGTTTCAAATTCTTACTTCCAGGCATACAAGTATTACCTTTTTTTTTTTTTTTAACATATCGACTGCCCATATTCTGTGGTCCTTATTACTAGCTGAACTTGCCGACCATAAGTGGCAACAAAGATTCCAAAACCAGTCCTGCGTTTCTCAGTTCTTTGTTTCTAGTTCTTCATGCCCCAAAAGCCATCGTCTCCATTTTAAGGACCACTTTGACAAGCCTGGTTTTGCTAGCCCCAGTTTCTTAGCCCCAATTTAATGTTAGCTCAAAGGGGAGTGAGCTGTGAAAGTGTCTATCTGTATGTATTTTACCTTGTGCTACCTGTCTCTTTCCCAGGTCTAGGGAAGCTGCTGAATTTCAACAACTTTGAGAGGTACTGTTTCTTACAGATGCTGTTTACAGCACTTGACATGACTATTTTTTGCTAGAGGAATGAACTAGATCTCCCAAAATCTTACGGATGCTCTCTTTATTTGCATATCTGATAAAAAAATTCTAGCAGCTACATCTTTGAGTGCTCAGTAGTGATTTACTACAGTGATTCATGGTAAGACTTACAGCTCTGAGGAAAATTTGTCCCACCGGATTAATCCACCTTTCCAGAATTTTTCATAGCAGGGCAATCGTATGCCACTGTATTTAGGAAGCAACGTATGGTTACTAAATGACAGCCAGTCTGCATTTTCTTTGGGCATTTCTGAGCTCAACAATATCAGTGTGATAATGAAACAAAATAAAGGACTTGCTGTACCAAATCAAATGTGTGCATCCAGCCACCTCAGATTAATGAAATGCTAGACATAATCCTCCAGCATACAATGCCTGTGAATGGTGGCCACTAAAAATAAATAGTGAGAACTACCAGCCCATTTGAAATAGGAAATTATTGAATGATGCTGAAAATCAAGCAGTTACCCAAATGGAGAGGTGGTGAGAATGACATACTTGGAGAGAGACCATGCCTACGTCAAATACCACATTAAAAAAAAACATTTCATGCTGGACGCAGATACCTGACAGCCACCAGACCACTGAAGACAACACTCATGGTATCAGGTAAAACACAAGGAAAACTACAAAAAATTAGCAAGAAAGACTGCCACATCAAAATTTTGCAGGATGAAGAGATATTTGAAGGAGATTGGACATTTTAAAATATCATAACCATAAGAGATGAAAGGTGGTGACAAACCACCACCAAAGCGGTGACAGCTCTTGGAGAAATAGTAGGTACTAAAATCAATAAAGCTACTTGCAGATTAAGGTATGAGTCACCCTGAGCAAATGTGACCAAATATGGCCCAGTGTCATTTGTTAGCAGCCGTCCAGCCCATGCGGCTCTGCAGAGAACTATTAGAATTCAACACAAACCCAGCAACAGAGGCAGGAAGGGATATATTGGAACCAAGAGTTTTTAAAGAGCTGGTAAGAAAGTAATGGGTGTAAACTTAAAATATATGAAGATATGCAAAATTATCCGTGGAGTGGAAAACTCATATAAATAGAACCTTGGCAACCTCCTGTATAACAGAACCATTTATTTTGGATGGTTTATAGTAGGGCTCATCACCACTAGATCACAGTAGATGTATTCAAATATTACCTCTACCACCTGACTTTTCCCTAAGAGAAAAAAGGTCAGAGGACGTTTCATTATGAATTTTATGAAACCGATACTGCAAACTAGGTGCGTTCGAGTTTTATCCAGCCAGCCGAGGACGGATGCTTCCAAGACCCATCTCTTCTTGGTCTGGTTTCTCCTCGCCTTAGAGCTCCCGAGAAACGCCTGTCAACGCACCTAGACAGGCATCCCCAGCAAACGCAAGTTCTCCAAGTGGAAATGGAAAAATCCACGGGGGTATCCTGCCCTTCCCCGGGCTCCCAACCAGCGGCAAGCTGGGCCTCAGGGCGGGAGGTCCAGCGCGGAGCCCAGGCCGCGGTTAGCGCGCTTCCAGGAGAGGAGGGCGGTTGTTTTTCTTTAATGATGAAAAAACCCAAACCCAGCCTCCCCTCCCCCCCAATAGATACTAACGCAAAATAAGACGCCAGGTGACCGACTTTCGTGGGAGCTCCGCTCCGGCGCCCCCCCGGTGCCGTCCTGCAGCACCTCCATTTTGGCTGTGCACGCCGTTGCCGGTGCCCGGCTCCGGTGCT
>NW_010162858.1:0-8804 GCF_000695765.1 Mesitornis unicolor
TCTCCTAGCACTGAGAATTCCACCATCTCAGTTCCCCATGTTCTCATTGTTCCCCTTGTTCTCCCTGAAAACATCTGTTACAATTTGTTGAATCTTTGACGTCCTTCCTTAAAATACCCTTCAGTACTCACAAAATATTTGACATCTCTTTCAATCTATCAGTTGTCCCTTATCTTATAATGAGGCTGTAAAATTGAGGACTATTTTTTTGTGTGTGCACAATATTTCTTAAATGTCCATTGCCCATGCCAGTGACCTCTGAAGTACTGCAGCAGATCTTACTGTCAGGGCCAGAGAGGCTCCTGGATAACTGGAGGAGTTTCTGCCTATGCATTATTATGCATCTTCTTTGCATAACTTATTTTAAATGACACTAGGGAGATGGTGAGAAGACTCTGTATCTCCTTATGCTTTGCTGAATTATACTATACATAGCATCCCTGGCAATCCAGAAATACACCTTGTAGACAACCAGCTGTTCTTCATTCTAAGAACAACAGGCTGAGATTTGCTGCTGAAAGTGTAAAAAAATGTCATAATTATCTGTATAAGGCACTGTCTAGTTACTTTCTGCAATACAAGGGAAGAAATGTGTTCTTGGTGGATATTCATCACTGCGTAAACAGAAGAAAACAGATACAGAGGTTTTTAATCATTAGTTAGCAGTGATTGTGCCCTTTTAATACGTACATTTGTCAGTTGTACTTGATTCCAAAATCAAGGTGTTTACAGAGTGATGGTGATTCAGATTCAGAAAACCATACGGCATGAAAACTGCTGATCTCTTTTGCTGAAATGTAAGTGACTACAGTGCCATCCATTTGTACAGTATGATCAAAAGCCTTTCCTTTTACTAGCAAGAGTCACAGCTGCATCTGTTAATTCATAATAAGAACACACATTTGAGGAATTTTCCATGCCTCTGAGGCATCCTGAGAATATCAGATTTATTCAGCAAGTGACAATACTATGTCTACAATGACACTAGACTAGGGGCAAAGCAACATCATTTGCACAGACTAAAGACATCCCTAATTGTCCTTCCCCCCATCTTTCCTCTAGTTGTAAGTCCTTTATGTTTATCCATATACCATTTTTTTCCATCTCCTTGCTCTACTGGTTTTGTTTCCTCCTCCGTCATCTTTCATGGCAGAGCACAGCCTATTGCATACAGGCTAGAAAACTCCTGAAAAGTATTTCTAGTCTATGGGAGTCTACCTCAGTAATGAGCTATCCTAATCATCTACGGAGTGTGTTACTAACGAGGAAACCAACATGTATATTATCAGGGTAAAAATAAGAACTCTTATTTTCTTGACTACACTTGAAAAGCTACACTGAGCTCTGATTCCATTTAAAACAGGACATCTTTATCCATCTTTATCCACTGATTTTTGCAGCATTCCCTAAGTTGTCAGGATGGCTTCAGCTATAGTTACTTTTCTGCTCTGCTGTTTCCAGTTATTATTAGATCTATGTTTCTGTTGAGTGTGTATTATTTTCTAAGACTGAGCAGACTACTATCATCAGCCATAATTCTGTGGGTTTCTCCTGAAGCCATTACCATAATTAAGATAATGATATTTAAAGTGAATGTTTATTTCATAGTACTTTGTATGGCAAAATATAATTAGGTGTTTGGCTGCATATGTATATGATTGAAAAGGATTTAGTGTTTTGAAAGAGGCTGTAAGTCAGAATAAAGCAGTATCTTAACTCTTAGAATGACTCTGAAACTTCAAGCAAGTGTGCCATGAGCACACCATGAAATTTGCTACTACAGAGTGAAAATACTCTCTAAATTTGGCTCTACTTGAGCAATTTTTTGTCCAGAGTGACAACTGTAACTTTAAATTTACAAAATTCCCAGAAGTCTTATGTTAACTGTGCTAAGCTAATCTTGTAAATATTTTACATTACATTTGATGCTCAATAAAGAACATTGTCTTATCACACTCTGCAGTGTAGTGTGGGCTTTTGGCTGTAGGAGCTTTTTTATGTTGCCCATGTAGACTCTTAAAGCCTGAGATCCTGGGCACAGAAGCAGATTGCAAGTGAATGAATTCAGTAGGCTATCTTGTGGCTCTGATCCTTCCTTTTCTATTTGAAGTGTCAGGCTTTGGAAGTGTTGATATCTTATGGTCAAATTTGTGTGAAAAAGAAATTGCCTTCATGTTTCATGCTGACATATTAGCCCTCACTTGATGCTATTTGTTTTTTCTGTTAGACAGGACTTCTCTATTTTTTGAATGTTAGAAAGGATAAGACACAGCCTGACAAGATGAAGTGCACCTTTTCTGTATCTCACTTGTCATGTTAAAAAACTCCACAACCTCTCTGGGCAGCCTGTTCCAGTGCTCTGTCACCCTAACAGTAAAGTTTTTCCTCATATTCAGATTGAATCTTCTATGCTCCAGCTTGCACCCATTGCCCCTTGTCCTGTCATTTGCTGTCACTGAGAAGAGCCTGGCTCCTTCCTCCTGACACTCACCCTTTACAAATTTATAAACATTAATGAGGTCACCCCTCAGTCTCCTCCAAGCTAAAAAGACCCAGCTCCCTCAGCCGCTCCTCATAAGGGAGATGCTCCACTCCCTCAATCATCTTTGTGGCCCTGTGCTGGACTCTTTCAAGCAACTCCCTGTCCTTCTTGAACTGAGAGGACCAGAACTGAACACAATATTCCAAATGCGGTCTCAGCAGGGCAGAGTAGAGGGGAAGGAGAATCTCTCTGGACCTACTGACCACACCCCTTCTGATACACCCCAGGATGCCATTGGTCTTCTTGGCCACAAGGGCACAGTGCTGGCTCATTGTCATCCTGCTGTCCACCAACACCCCCAGGTCCTTTTCTGCCTGGCAGCTTTCCAGCCACTCATCCTCATGTTTTCCAGCCACTCATCCCCATGGGGGATGTCATCCCACATCAAATGTTTAGACTATTATTTCTTTGAGGAAACCCTTTCTTTTTTTCATACTCCCAAGAACTTTTGTTCTAACACATGCTTCTTAGCCAAGTCTTTTGACCATCTTAGCACATACTGCATCCCTCATCCATGTCGCCGCTCCAGATATGTCCCTCTGAATACTACTATTAACATGAAAAATTACTTCTTTTCTGTCAACCAGTGATCCCTGCAAATATTTATATGTCCCCTTTTTAGCATTGTTGAACACTGGACCACATCCATTTTTCTGGAATCACTATGAAAACTGATTTTTGCATCAGCATTACTATTTCTCAGTTTCCAGCTAAAATCTTCATCTCTGGCTACATCATTCATCTGTGTCTTTGGAATTTTGTTTTCACCTCCTAGTCTAGTTTATCTAGGCTTTTCTGTCTGGTTTACTTAGATGAAACTGTTCACTGATTTTTCTGTTACAAAACCTACCATAAAATTTTGAATTTAACCCATTGGCCTGATAGTTTTTGAGATGCATTACTGTTATTTTAGTGTGTCTTTTGTTCAATGTTGAGCACTTTGTAGTGGATACAGTTTGGATTGACTTATAAAGATGCTGTTCTCCACTCTTCTAAGTACTTGCTTTACACCACATGAATATTTGTTGGTGTCAGTAATAAAGCACAGTTCATGGCTAGCATACCTGACATGGCAACCAAAGAGTCTTCTCACTAACATATGGAGCATGTGCGTGGAGCACACTGGCTGTGTGGTATCTGCTCTTCATCCTGCCTGCAGTCATTCCAACACGAGGATCAAGCTGTGTAAGAAATAGGTCACATCCCAGACCTCATCAGATGGACTGTGCTGAGAATTTGGCTCATTCTCCAGTTCAGTCAGTGTGAGTCACTGAAATTTTGACCATGTTCTAAACAAATCATCAGCCTTGCTGATGGTGGGGCTTAGCTACAGCTCTATCAAGAGTCTGTCAAAGCCCCTGATATGAGTTTGAGTGGGTGGCTCTGTACACAGTATAAATTTGGGAAAGGTTGTGACATGCCTTCTTTATTCACTCAGAGTTCTTCTAAGGTTCAAACACATACAAATTTATTTGACAGAGCTATTGGTAGGAAAGTATAAAAGCTTATCTCTTTGTATTTCACTGGTGTAACATAGTGAAGTTGATAATTTTGTCTTCCTCAGAGTTTTGGTCTCATTATTGTAACCACTAGGCGTTACTAATAGGCCTTACTAATAGGCCTAATAACATAATGAAACCCTAGTTTCTACCACAGTTCAAAGCTCTAAAACAAAATATGTAATGCTTGGGATAGGGATGACAGGGATTGTTTTTATTTTTAACTATAGAAACAGTAATTATGTGAAAAACAACCTAAAATATTAACATGAAGGAAAAAGGAGTAAGTCACATCTGTATTTTATTTTCTTTAAGTGCACAGTTTTTAAAAATGCTCCTCTAGTGGGAAGATGTGGAAGCATTCAGAAGCAAAGGAAAGGACGGATCATTTGCTATAGGGCCTGTGCCTGGTATGCACAAGCAGCTTGGAGAGGAACCCATATTTCTCATAATTTACAATCTCACTTCAGGTTGAAATGGATTCTCTAAGCACATCTCCATTGATATATTCAATTTTAATGAGGAAAGAATCAGGACAAATATTTAATAATTGTGTGTCCAAAGATTCAATGTTTTTGTCATTACCTACTATTTAGATTCCAAGAATAGATTTTATAGAGCATCTCTACCTGGACATGTTAACTTGGGAACATATGCAACAGTTAAGAGTGAGGTTAGGAATATGTCAGGTCTGAGCTCCTTATTAACCACCCTTTGTGTGAAATGATCACATTTCTAACTGGGATGAGCATCTGAAAGAATGACTGCTCATGTATACACACAGTATATAGAGGCACAGGAGCTAGCAGTGAGATATGGCAAAGTCTGTTGGTATATTTTCAAAGCAGGTTAGTAACTTAGGGATATTCTGTTCTGTTCTCAACTTGGTTTAGCCTTAAATCTCTTAGTGGTTTTAATTTTTTCTCAGTTCAAGGCCTGCCGTTATTCCCATTGAATTTCATAGCAAATTCTCTGGTTTCAGTGAAACCGTAGTTTTATTTCCCATGTTTAGCTGTACTTCAAAGCACTTTGCCAGATTTGGCAAAACATAGGGAAATTAAAAATAAAGGGAGCCTAGGCCTTCTATACAATTTATCTAGATAACGCACATTACATGCCTCCCACATGAAAATTATTATATAATCAAGATGATTAATTAATTTGGGCTAATAAAAGGTACAATTAAGTTTTTAAAAATCAGTCTTATGAAGATACTTATCTTAAAAAGATGGTTCCAGCCTTACATTTTGCTGTGTTTGAGGTTCTCCTTCAACTGAAGATGAATTTTAGTTGAAAAATGGAAAAGTAGTACAAAAAGGACTGTACTGTATTACGGTAGGGAGAGGCATGTCAAACACTGACCTCTTAACATGTGTGTGTGTGAGAGAGGTTGTTCTACAATGGCCAGGGAAAAAAAGGAACGATGAAAGTATGGCTATTAGCAAATGTAACAAGTGTCCTTTAGTGCTGGTGATGGAAGAACAAATGTTTTATGGATAAAGGGTAAAGGGTCCAGTTATGGTGACTTCTTTAGTGAGTGTATTTGCATATGAGCTTTATCTCAGTTACATATTCGTTAAAAATGAACCTAACCAAAGGAGCTGAAGACAAGCTTCAGTCACAATTTTGTGTGTTCCAAATAATCAGGAAGGCCTGAAAAGTATTTTAAAAACTTAAAGTGCTGTAACATTTCAAAAACCTTTGTTGAGTATTTTAGTAGAATCGAGCATTTGCCAGTCTGATAATTAAAATTGTAAAGCATCAGAAATTGTATCCATTTATTAAGCTGTTTGTTTTGAAAGTTACTGAAATCTGACATTAATTTTTACTGACCCCTTTGCATTTGACAAGGAATATACAAGTTACTTTAACTTGCTATATATGTATTTAAGCTTCTTGTATAAAGGAACTTTACGCTACTTTGTAGTGTAAAAGAAAGATTCAGCTCTCTTATTCTACTTGCTATATATATGCAGATGCTTAAAACATCAGGCTCTCCAATATATGTTTACTGTGAGATTTCTCTGAGAATCATTCTTGGCTGTGGTAATCAGCAGGTTTTAGAGGAAAAATTATTTTGAAATATAAGGCATGTTTAAGATTGAAATGGCTTCTTTTGTGGAAAGAGCTGTCTAGGAACCTCAGTGCTGGTGGTGTTTTTGAAAATAGAATTCAGTAGATCCTAATAGCAGAAAATTATTTTTTAGTACGCATCTTCTAGAGTTTCGTTACTCTCATTTTCCTCCACTTTCCTCCTTTGATTTACTGGCTTTGTGTGTGAGATACAGTACATTTGGGCAGATGCAAGCATCTGGAAGTAATAGAGTTAGAGCACTTTGAAAGGCTGAATTTTCACAAGTGGTTCAGGGTTTAGATGCTGGGAGTCATTATCTGATGCTTCAGAATAACATTTAGAGAACTTTCTCTCATGACAGATTTGAAAGAGGTTATTCATGAGTTGTATTTCACTTCTAAAAAGTTGAATAAAATTACATTGCATTATATTTTTAAATGAAGTAATCTGATTGAGCCATGCAGACACATTTTAGAATAATATATATTCGAATGGCACAAATTGCTATTTTTATTCCATGTAGTGAGAAAAACATATGCTCCCAGAAGCTTTGGAGAGAACCTTTTTTTCTTGCCAACTATATGTAGTATAGTGAGTGTTTCCTTTAAACTCAAGCCAACATCCCATGTAAACATGATAAAGTTAGCTATGGCAGTTTTATGAGGGAGCAAGAATTTGTGGTCTTACATGGTGCATTTTTTTGTTACTGTGTTTCTTTCACGGGTATCCTTTCTTGTCTCTGGAGGTTAGTTTCATTATTTGTCATACAAAGAGATTTCCCTTGTTTTATCCATGCCTTTCTGTG
Source organism: Mesitornis unicolor (assembly GCF_000695765.1). Lineage (NCBI taxonomy): Eukaryota > Metazoa > Chordata > Aves > Mesitornithiformes > Mesitornithidae > Mesitornis > Mesitornis unicolor. The sequence continues at coordinate 6,921 of NW_010162858.1, forward strand.
ATTCTGCATCCTCTACTTATTTTCTTTTGTTTGCTTTAAGTAGGGTTTTTCAATACTGACAAAGTCTTGAGGGACACCTATTTATAAAGCACACAGTGCATTATTCCCTCATATTGTGTCCTCTTCTTCTTAATGGCATGTCAGATGAAGTACTTTTTTTCTCACTAACAGTATAACGAATGGAGGCATCATAAAGCAGAGTAAAAGGCCCAGATTGTTTCAGTGGATGCGTGTTTGTTGGAATTGCCAAACCAGCTACAGTGCGCTAGTTCTCACAACAAATTGCTCTGTAGACACTGGCAGTGCGTAGCACATCTGGTGTTACATCTCCTTAGCTGTTTCACTGTTACTTCTGTGACTGAAATACTGGGTAACTTTTCCCACATCTGTCTCTCTCTGCTTGTAAGACTGGTTGTGGAAGAGCAGTGCCATACCAATTATACACGCTCTTTGGATACTGTTGTATGCTGTCACTTTCAAACAGAAAACATAAATGTGTGTGACCTATAGAGGTATGTGAGAACATGTATTGCATCTCTGCCTTCTGCAGAGCCCAGATAGCACATTACTGATACCTTCATCCATAAAGCTTTTGTTTCTATACATCTTTAAAGGGCTTAATACTAAATTCTTATAATTAAATTTTGGAATAAGAGACCTTTAAAATAGTTTCAGTCCCGCCTCTCTCTGAATAAACCAGAAATGACAGTTTTGGACTCCTTTAAAGTGGGCATGTCTCAGTATAAATTATTATCAGCTTTTTAAGAATATGGTCATCCAAAGTAACATCTGCAGGGAGCTTGAAGCTAACAGGTCTTCTGTGCTGGATTTACAGAACAATTAACAAAATACCATTGTAGACAAATCTGAAAAGGCTCTGGGATAAGGTTGCAGGGGATATGGTGAAGTCTGGAATTCTTCAAAAGAAAAGGTGAAATATCATAAGCTGCTTTTACTTCTAGTAAAAATGTGCATGGCTTTATTGGAGCTGTAGCTGCATAGGTGTTCAAATTAGTAATTAAAGTGGCAGTGTGTGTATGGGACCAGTTTTTTCCTCTCTTGCCTTAAAAGATAAGATATACAGGCAGGCTTTATTATCCAGCTCTGTTGCTTTTCATTTTGAACCTTTTTTTTAATTTTTAAAATGCACCAGGCTTTAAGTGGATATGAAAAGGTGATTTTTAGAAAGATTATAACCTCATGCTGCCTTTGTTTAAAGAGAAAACATAGTTACTCACATTCTGTTATCTTAATATCTACTGCACGGATGTGATTTAAAACCCACCTTGAACAGAAGTTGCATTTAAAAGATATCATTTCCATGTGGTTTCAAAATGATATAAAGATAAATCTTTTTACTTCTCTATATAGACTGAGTACTCTCTGGGTTAATTTCTAGCAAAATTTGGCAATGATTTCTGTAGTTGATATATTCTACCTAGGGAAATAAAAAATGTGAAGTAAAAGTTGGAATCAGCAGCTGAAATAGTCTCATTTCCTGCCAGACAATTTGCCTTTGGTTTGTATTGAAGTTGATGTCAGTCTGGAAGAAAATAATGTTCTGGTTGTACATTGCAGTTCTTTAAAAGTAATTACCCTTATCTTATATTCTGTTCAACTTTACTACTCCTAGTTTGAAAGAAATTGAGGTCAAAAAGGCCTGTAAATAACCATCTGGTCAGTAGCAATACAGAAGAGTGATAGTATTGGTATTTCCTACAAAATTTCAGGTGCCAGCTGTCACATGAGGTCTGCCTAGTCTACTTACACAAAAAAATTCATCAGGAATGCTTTGATTTCCAGAACCTTTTTGTGTTTGCATTTGGAGTATGAAAGGAGAAAGACATTCTTCTTTCTAAAGGGGAAAATTATACATATAAATAT
>NW_010162859.1:0-10956 GCF_000695765.1 Mesitornis unicolor
TTATTTATTTATTATTATTATTTTACTATTTATTTTTGTTATTTGTTAGACATGCTGCAAGTTCTGGCAGATAAACAAAATTCAAGAATTCAAACTATGCTTGCTAAGGAAATTAAGTAATATGGTGTGTGTTCCTCTTCTATTCTTGTTGCTGGGACAATGAAAGTTAGAGATCACAACACTGCATGAGCAGAAGTGACACCCTGCACCCTACCCAGCAGAGCAAAGCTGTCCTCCATAGGATGAACTTCATGTGCTAAAAGGAAGGTCTTCAGGATTAGCCTGCAGTGCAAGTAACAAGAGATATCAAACTATAGTAAGCAAAAATAGTTAATGTCTGAAAAAAAATTAAGTTAAGATGAAGTGCAAAAAGCCCTAGACATTTTTGACAAAGTGTTCACTAACCACTTGATTAGATCTGACAGTTACCTTGAACTTGTGATTCTCAAAATTACATGCATGTTGTCACAAAAACCACAACATCACTTTAAACATCGAAGTTAATTTTTCTGTCTGCTGTGTAATAGCTCAGAGCTTCTGCATTTCGTAACCGCTGTAATGAGTACAACTGTGTTTGTAGGTCACATAACACCTGCTCATAATGACAAATATACCAAAGGACTGTGTTTTAACTACCCAGTCTTTTCACTGATACTTTACAACTCATCTGTTATGCTTTCCTTGTATCTTTTTGAACCAACTTCTCTTTCAAAGCTATTTCTCCAACTGTTTAATTAGCAACCAGGTAGTGTTAATTAATTAGCTAGTTAGATGTGAGCTATCAAGGGAAGCTGGAATGAAAAAAGGCTCTACTGTTACTTTACTTTCAAAGGAACAAAACCTGCTTCCAAAAACATCTTTCAAATATATTTTTCGTTCCTGTAGACAGGTGAAATTAAGGATCTGCCAACCTTTCCATTATAAACCCATTTTGGAACTCCTGTATCTTCTGAGCAGATGAACCAATTCACCTCAAGTTGAAACAGCCCACAAGGATTCAGCTTTAAGGATATTTTTTTTTTAACCCAGAGAACACAGATCAGGTAAAAAAAATATTTCTGTAAGTATGGGAGTTGTTTTGGTTTGTTTTGTTTTCTTACCATTATATAATTCAAAACCACTCTTACATTGCTCTTTTCAGAGATGACGTTTTACTACCTCATAACATGAAAGAACTTAGCACTTTATGACCTATTTGCAAAAAGAAAAGAAAATGCAATGGTTGTGCACCTGGTGATATTCCTTAAAATTCAATAATTCTTTGTGAGCAGTAACTGTTCCTTTGCACATTTGATTGCACTGAAGGTCCAGAGAGATCCATGGAGCACACACTGCATGTAGCCCAGGAGCGGGTTAGACAAGGCACTTATCCTGAGATAATGTTTTTCAAGCAGAGACCAGAACAAATTAAAACTGTAGGTCTGCTAACTGTTCATCAGATAGTGGCTTCTGCAGTGGATACTGAGTTTTTTCACAGCTACTAAATAAAATTAAAATATTTCTGTGTGGAAGCACTTCTATAATGAAAAAGTGATCCACAGAGTGATTCTGCTTAAAACAGTCTGAACTTCCCTATACCAATTTATGGTTACAGTTCAGACAAGCCCGGAATACAGGGTATAATTGTTACTCTTTACAATTCCTCAATCTATAAACACTGTTTCATGTCCCAGTGATTTTTCTTCTGGTTCAACAAAATTTTCTTGAATTTCAGTCTGCTCTGCTTTTGATTCTCTTTTGTATATTCATGACCATCCTCTCATCTGGCAAGTCCCATTTAATTCACCAACAGAGGAAGAACAGGTCACATAGTCATTTTAGGAGTTGGACTCTTAAGTAGGTTTTCTAAGACCGTTTTCTTTTGTGTTAATGCCAAATGTAGGCTTTCAGAAATTGTAAGCACACATTTTTTAATTTCTCTCATGTTAAGATACATTCTATGCTTTATTTTCTCTTTTTCCCACAAAAGCACCCATAAAGTTTGTTGACATCTCAGAATGAGAAGATAGAGAAGGGTGAATAAACATATCCCAGGAAACAGTTTTTAATAGTATTTCTGTCTCACTGTTGCCTTGCTTGTGCTTCAGGGCAGATCATTTGCTCACTCAACAATTTGAGTTGTTCTCTGTAGCAAAAGAACAGTGTTCTCACTCCTGGTAAATTACTCCAAGAGCTCCAAAGAAATACTCCGTGTTATACCAAATGTTGCTATTTCTTCTCAACCGGGTGTATTTTTGAAGTGGTTTCTTGATACATTTGCACATGACAAAGAAGTGTTAAGGATGCAAAACATTTGACTGCAGATGTGCTACTTCAGTGTTGCTTTTTCTGGATACTTTCCTGTTTCATGTCCAGTGTTTCATCCACAGGGATGAAATGCAGCCTTAGAAAGCCTATCATGGGAAAGAGGAATCATCCAGTTCATACAATCAATCACAGTCACTAGGTGTCATAGGGTAAAATGATTTCAGAATTCAGAGTTTGTACTCAGTAAAAATAGTATGCACCCATTTATTTCACCAGAATCGCTGCAGGTTTATACTTAAGAAAAGCAGAATTTGATGGTAGAATTTGAACTCTCCATAGGCAAGAAAAACAGGTGAGATTGATAAAATATTATTTAGATTTATGAACTCTCATAATAACAGGAACTTAACAGCCTTCATGGGTGTGATCATTTGCAGATCTAATCCTATTCCCTGTCCAAATAATCTGAGATAGATGAAGATGCACGCATGAGGTTGCATCTTCCACTTTGCTCATATAATGTCCTCTGTAAAAATCAAGTATATTTACATCTGTAGAGCATGAATTGAATTCTTCTTCCAGCAGAAGAGAAGATTAGATAGGCAGAGAAGTTGCTATCCTCTGTCACTGCAACTGGCTATTCCAAGGTATTTCCAATCCTCTTGTAACTTATCTGCTACAAGCCATTTCTGTTATGGCGAAGTGGCACACAGTAGAGTACATACCATTATTTTAATCACCTTGGTTTGAAATAACTGAAACTTGGGCATGCATGTAGTTCTTTACTGTTTCTATGACGTGAATGGAACCTCCAGCAGAAGGAAAAAGTGGATAGATAGAAAGTCTGTTATAGGATGGCAATACCATACACTTTGTAGGCAACCAAAAGTCTTATGTCATCCAAGCAAAAGCTCAGCTACAAAGTGTCCTAATAAAGGAGGAGAAAATAAAGATAATGCCATGGCCTCATATTTGGGATTACCTTTGAGAGGTAATACTAAAGAAAAGTATTAAAACATTAATGTTCTTCAACCTGTTCTATGCTGTTTTTTCTCCTGGAACTTGAACAGTTTTCCTATGAGGTTTTTAGTTTTCATACAGTTCAAAACTTTTAGCTGGACTTTAAGGGAAAGATAAGGTTACTCTAGCTAGTTTTCTACACTAGTTTTTGAAGGCACTGAAGTTCCTTAACCCTCCACATAAGAAACAGTAACTGGATAGCAAGGCTGAGCCCTTACCTTCTGTCCAATGTACAAAAAGATACAACTCACTAGGGACCTCCATTTTCATGCTTGGATATTTTTTTCCCCTCCTGAGAACATTCTTGGAAACAACCAATTTTCTCTTCTTTCGTCCCACTAAACTAAGCACAGGGCAGCTCACTTTCAGGTAAAATTTTGCTTAATTCGCAGTCCTGTGTCTAAAGTAATGCAGCCAGGCAGGAAGAGGTTCTCAGCTCTTCACACAAGGTGCCCTTGGGACCCCTCCCAGACTACAGTTGTGTGATTGTACCCTTCCCACAAACATGAGCCATAGGGAAGCAAGAGCAGAACTTTTTGTTCATTACAAAACAAATAAATAGAACTGATTGAAAATTAAGAGCTGATGCTGTGTGCAGAAGAGGGTTGGAATTGGAAACTCATCACAGATAAGAAAGTAGAATATGGTAATTTCCGTGTTTTGTCTCTTGAGAGCTTGTCAGATATATTCAGAGACTACATGCAGATGCTCACATCGTTTTAGGCACTGTGCACAACCATAAGAAAAGGGGATTAGCACAACAGAAATAAACAGGCCTTTTCTTAGTTCTTTCAAAGACATAGCAGAACGGAGGAGAATCTCCTAACTAGAAGAAAAACAAATGAAAGAAAACCTACTGGACTGGAAAAAATAAAGGGGTAAAAAGTAGAAAGCATACTCAAACTTTCTATTGAACTTTTTAAAAGGAATCACAGTGAAGGGATGTGTGTAGTAGATATTCTGAGATAATTCAAAATTTTTTTCAAGGGAGAACTTTTTTTTAATATATATACGCCAGCATCAATGCCAAGACATGAGTTATATGTTCAAGCAATCATTTCTTTTTCAGTCTTAGATAACTGTCTTTCTTCTGTTCTTGGCTGATGTTTGTATGTTGTTTTGATGAAAAAGAATAATTTCTGAGGATATGTAAGGCATCTCCCTCATATTACAAATTGTTCTAAACAAGATAGCCAAGTTTCAAGTATCTTGATGTTTTCTGTGATACATATCTCTGTACTGCAACCTAGATTAACTTTCACTGTTAAAATATATGCTTATACTTTCAGAAATAATTCCTTGTGCTCTTTTTTCCTTTGCTTAGCTGAGAGAATTTGGGATCAGTTATAACAGAGGCAGCCAAATGCTGATTCCTGACCTTCATGTTATTTATGAGCAGAGACCACAGCTGTCCTGTGTCTGGCAGTGGAAGAACGGGTGCCAGCTTCAACATCTCTGGGTGTGGCTGCACATCCAGAGCCATCCTGCTTCTCTTGCAATGGAGCAATAAGAGTTCCCCAGGATCCACTGGATCTCCTGCCTGCAAGCTATAGTGGAGCTGCTGAATTCCTTGGTTTAACAAGTTACACAGTATATGTATATTGCTTTCAGTGGTATGGAGTTCTTGGTTTATGGGTCACAGATTCAGAAAAAAGTACTATACCACAAGACTTCGGATATATATTCCTTTAAAATAGTCTATAAGAGAGAACAGTTGTATAATGTTCCAGCTGAGATTTTCCAAAACATGTAGGTGTCCCCATACCCCTGTTCTACGTTCACAAACCTTTTAGAAGTCTGCACTCTTTTGAAAGTAGCAGAAGGAAGTTTCCTTAACATCTTTGCAAATTCAGGCCTTACCTCTTTCCTAAGGACTTTTCAAAATCCTTTCCAGTTTTCCATAGCACCATAGATAATCATAAAGCAAGGTCCCATTATAGAATATAAAGCTGATTCGATAACCTTCATTCATGAAGGTCCATTGAAATAAATGAAATGTCTCTGAAAACCATGCTTTATCATTTATAGATCTGTGTATGTATAAAAGCTAATAACCAACTGAATATCTTGTGGATCATAGGTCACTAAATTTTGCTCCTTTTGCTACTTTTCTTTTGCCCTTACTGAGCTATGCTTGAAACATGCTTTCTGGAAAGACATCCATCCTTGAGACTAGGCCACGGAGAAACTAATATCTCCTTCAGCAGCATGTTGCAGTATTTAATCAATATCAATGTTATTAATATTTTTAGATGTTTGTTTTCTTTGTATATTTGGCTTCAGATTTCATATATTGATTATGTCTTTTCCTACAGCACAGCCTTTTGATCTCAGGTTTTGGTCTTTTTCTTGTTTCCTGGAGTTTTTTTAATGTCTCTAAAAGTCATCAGTAAACATTGTAAACAAGTTGCCTCTCTGACATCTTTTTAATAAGTCAAATTGAAGTCTTCATGCATTTTCTTGTAGACTGTTTTTTCCCCACTAACCATTTTTGTGGTTTTTCCCCTCCACACTCTTCAGTTTTCAACTTCACTCGGAAGATTTGGAGACCAGAACACTGTGAAATATAGACATAAATCCATACATTGGAATGCAGCCAAATGTTTTAATTTATATTGCTATATATTGCTTAACCTGTTTCCACATAGGATCTCCTAAGGTTTTTTTTGTCATAATATTAAGAAGACCCGAAGAAAATATTTTTCAGAAATGGGTTTCTCAAATTAGACACTTAAATCTATACCCACTAGTTTAGTCTTGTTTTAACTGAGACCACTTCAGTATGATCTCCGCTTATTTTTCAGTCACCCCTTTGATCAGCTCCTACATGGTGCAACAATCTTCTTTAGAGTAGTGATTTCAGAGGAGCTGTCACACCATGGAAAATGAAGTTTAAGTATTCCCAAACATTCCTGAATATATGTTAATGATACTTGATTTATTATTAAAGCCAATTCCAGTGGGAGAAGTAGGATTACAGTGCATTAACCCTATTCTATTGATAAAAATGGACCAGAGGCAGACAGTCTCACTTCAGGGATGTGGCCCTTTAAGCTTCCCAGGGTCCTGAATCACATGAAAATTCAAGGCTAAGTAGAGATGTATGCAAGGAGACAGGAAATGATCCTGGGATCTAATTAGTGTTTTTAATAAGTTTGTATCCATCCAGGCTTTGCCTGTCTCTACTGAACTTTACATGTTTTGCAGTGTGAGAAGGTGTCTGCTTCCCAAAGAAACCTAGACAAACTCTGATCAAGTTCTCTTCCTTCATTACAGAGAAACCTCAGCTGGCCCTAGCCCCAAAAACCAGCTCAGAGAAGTTGGTTAAAGCCGTCAGCCTCCCCGAGTTTGCAGGACAGACTGCTGGGGCTGCCTATGTTGAGAAGCAGGCCAGTCAAACCAACCATGGAAGTTGTAGCTGAATGCCTTTTCTCCCAAGAAAGGACCAAAGAATCAAATCCACGCAGACAAGGGAGCTTGTGTAAGTGTTGTGTTATCCTAACTCACTATAAAGTTCCAGCACAAAACTGGTGGTAGGAGTGTCTGGGGAGCCCCCTCACACTCCTGGGGATGAGTTAATAAGGCACCTCTCACTAGTGAGAAGGGAAAGACATTTTGAATAAGTAATTGGGGTGGAGGGGAGAAAGCATCCTGAAAAAGGCCTGCAGTTTGCCTCTTACATGTACTAAAAGTCCAGAGGTTAGAATTAAAACAGAATTGAAACATTTTAATGGAACTAATATGACTTTATCACCCTTCATAAAACTGGACAGCAATGGCATGAAACACTGTCTGTTTGGCCCCCTGCTCCCTCTATCAGTGTTTTTCCAGTTTCCAGGGTCAGTGTGCCATGAAATCCTCTGCTATATCAGAGGCCAAAAAGCCATCAAGGGGTCAATATGCTCCCTCACTGAGTTACCCTTTAGCTCTAAGAGTATTTGTCTTATAGTTTGATCAGACCTTACTAGATCAACAGGACTAAGCTTTTCCTCGCAGGGAAGCATGCATGCCTTAATCTGTGACTGAATATTTTTTTGACTATTTGTAGACTTGTTTAGCTCCTCAGGTGGACACAAAGTACCATGTCAAAAAGATGACAAACATTTGAAGGCAAACTCCATACTTTCATCACAGACTTTCTGCTCTAAGTGTCAATTTTAGTGAGAGACTTGTGGCTCCATAACTGTATACACGTAAGGAAAAACTTTTGACCTCTGTCCTTCCTCATAACTATATTAAAAGGCAAAAAGCTTTTACTTTTTTTCCCATGAGGAAGTTTTCCTTCCCTTTGAAGATATTCCATCAAGATAAAGTTTTCTTACATCAATGGTTCAATATACTTTCACATAAACATACTTCATTTTGTTTCTATGTCAATCTAAAGGGAGTAATGATGGAACAGTCAGAAGCTGATTTTAATAAATTAATAATAATGATTGTATTCTGTTTAAGCTTTTACATGTGCTACTTGGTATAGAATAACCTCAGGCTAAGAAAGTCTTCAGTGAAACCCTTCAAAAAAGAACATGGATTTGAATTTAACAGTGAGAAACTTTATATTTACACCAAGGCAGATAAGAGAGATGTTATCTATAACATGAAAGCTTTAAAAAACGTTAAGCCTAAAGTATACAAAGAGAAGTACAAGCAAGTGTTCAGTAACTACTTTGGAATTTGCACCAAGATGACAGTAATCAAAGGAACATCTGTAGACTGGTTGAGGACTGTAACATTGACTATTTCATCTGCATTTGAAAATGGTTTTGGCCCTGAGATCCCAGGGTTCTTGTCCTGGTGAATTTCTCCTATGGGAAACCTAAGGGCAGAGATTTATCTGTTTTCAAGTCAGGGAGTAAGGGAAGTATACACTTGATGAGTCAAATTTCACTTTCTCCCATCATGTGCTTCTGTGTAGAAAATTTAAGGTGATAACATGAGGAAAAAAAACCCAAAACAGATCCTGTGGGACCTAATGGCCATCACAATGATGAATATGGCAGAAATTTCCTTGTCCTTAAAAATGAGAAATGACATCTCAAAATACATGATGCCTGAGTAGCTTTAGCTAAGACTCCAGGGACAGAGGGGAAATGTGTCCATAAAGTCTAATAATGGCAAAGTTACACTAAAATTTTATGATGTTTAAGGTCTAACCCACAGCCTGGCAAGGGCTTCTAGCACCCCTGAGGTTGGATTATAATCCCCACTTCCATTGTGTCCTCCAAACCCTCATTTTCCTAAACCAGACAATTTCAGACTTCTTAGAAGGTCAGATCTATATGTTTCTTTGGCTCAATGAGAATATCTCCATCCATACTTCTGTGTTGAAGTTAGGATAAAGCAAGACCTCAGATGTCTTTTTTATCCCTTGACCGCTGTAACAAGGATAATTTGTTTATTGTGTTCTATGGGTGCTTTCAGCAGTAAGTGAAGTTGTTTCAGCCTTAATAGGCAGTTGGGTTGGAGACCATTTTCTGCAGCTGCAAGAAAAAAGCTAAAATTAAAACCTCACAAGGGCAGCTCACTTAGCAAAGGGAAAGTCTTTTACTGCTCAACAGTGACACCTCTTGATATTCAGCAGAATATTACTGATAACCTTCAAAGATCTTTTAATGCAGTCTGCAGGACAGAGTACTGCAGGCAGTGCAGTGTCTCCCACAGGAAATGTTTTTCTTTCTTGGTTTGTTCATGAAAAAGCAGCTCTGCATCTAACATATTGTTCCAATATGAGAGGCTCAGGAAATGAAAAAGTTTACAGGGGAGTAGCTCAGAACATTGATCTGTATCCTCAGAAAAAGCCAGTATTTTGATATAGGCCTTTGTAATGAAATTGGAAAGTTTTAAACTTGTCACAAAAGGCAAAGTACTGAAAAAGACATTTTAACAACTTTGAGCTTTTCTTCTGAAATGTTAATATTTTGAACATGAATGTTGAAATCAACATCTACCCTGAAAATTTTTTATTCATTCAAACTCTACTTTTTGTTGGAATTTTTTATCAAACTTTTCGTATTCATAGCTTCTACAAAGAGCTATAGCCAAATGTCAGGAAATGATCTGACTACTTGCATATTCAGTTAAATAGAATTTGTAACAGCCACAATTCTATTTATTAACTCTTCAAAGTGTTACTACCATTCTGAAAATGAGAATTCAGGTTTAAAAAATTGCCAAAGAACTGAAAGTCAGAACTAAAAGGGAACCAGGCCTTTAGCAACTATCTTTTCGGCAGGATATGGAGTATAGTCTACCATTCTGGAAGCTGAGTTAGCTGGCTCTGAGACTGTATTTGGGACCCAGCCATTAAAAGTTTAAATAATCATCTTTTCTGGACCAAATACTGAGTGTTAGAACAAGAAATTTTGGCTCACATCTATCTTTATAACAGATGTTGATTGGCCAGCTGAATTTATTCATGCATTTATTACCAAGTGTACCCTTTTGCCAATTCAACAGAAGCATTTGTGAGAAATCCAAATACATACATTTCTGCCTGAGCTCTAGCTTTGTTCTGCTTATGGTACAAGTTCATTAGTGAAATAGCAGTAGATCAACTGCAAATAGCTTGGCATTTAAGTATCCTCCACTGGCATCAATTAGCATTACGGAATAACAAGATCTATGCAGAAAATCTCTGGGGACCGTAACATAGATAGCAAATGTGTGAACAAAGAGTTAATTCTTAGCTAATAAATTCTCAAGACACTGGAATTACTTAATTGTTAAGGGGTTTAATAATTGAGTGCCAATAATAGACAGATTGTAAATTGGAAGGTTTATTTCAAAAAAAAAAGAAAAAGAAAACCAGCAAAAACTGCACAGGGAGAGTGTAACAGTAAAATAAAAAGGGCTAACCTACAGGGAAGAAAATTTGAAAACTGTAGGGAAGATTTAGGAGCAGCAGTGGTTTTAAGGGCACACTTTTATGTCTACCATTATGTTTTAAGTGGAGCTTTAAACAGTACTTACCAATAAAATGTTGATACTTCATTGTTTGCAAGAAATCAGCTCTTACCTTTGTCTAGTAGCAGAGCAAGGCTTGGTGTTAAAAATCTGGGATGCGCACTATGCTGCCCGCCATAACAAAACCCTGCTGCCCAGGCTTTGCAATGTGTCTTGGAGTAAGAAAATGTGGAAAAGCACATCAGACATGAAGAAAACGAAACCCAGAGGTGAGACACATGACTGAAAATGCTTTTTATTTCTGTGCAGTGAAACTTACCATTTTAATGAATACAGGGGTTTTTTGTTGAAATATTTAGAGAAAAGCTTTTTGAAAAATCTTTTGGCCTGTGTCTTTATATAAATACACATGGGGATATCTAAATAGAGCCAGGAATATTGTAACGCTGATTTTTGGAATCACATTTTAGTACCCTATCTATTTTCAGGCATCTTTATAAGGATATAAGAAGATAAAAGTATTTAATTTTGTGAGTTAATTTTTATGTGGAAGTGGATAAATTCAATTCCTCTGCAGCTGAAATGGGAACATCTTCATATAACAGACAGTTTCTGAATAAAGACCCAGAGACTGGTTATTTTTCGAGAAGAGAAATATTTAAGTTTACACTTACTTGTTTTCAGCCCATATAACTATATCTAGTTTTTTGAGTAGACTTCATCTTGTAGACATACATACATGAAGCCCCACTTCCACCCCTCCAAACCCCCCCCCCCCCCCCCCCC
>NW_010162859.1:10987-23385 GCF_000695765.1 Mesitornis unicolor
AAGACACATACACAGAGGAAAGAAAAATAAACTAGCCCAGCAAATAGAGCACAACATGACTCCTGGAATCAAATGGACTCACAAGCGGAAACTAAAGTGTCTACAGTAACAACTATTTTCCTTCCTTCTTTGACATCTGTTGACATACATTTCTGATAACAAAAGATTACTCTTATTGCTTATGTGCTTATTTTTTAAAATTAGTTAGAAAAGCTCAAACTTGTGACTATAAGACAATTTACCAACACTCCATTAATCAAAACATCTCTTTAAACTCATATGCAAACTCAGTGGTATACCAGGCTAGTTTTCTGAGGGATTTTATCTTCCCTAACTTTAGACAGCTAAATAAAAATTAAGCATCTAGTTTAAGCCAGCCGTCTGGGCTACATCTATAATCAAAGGAGAGATAAGCAGCCAGGCAGAGAGAAGAACACATCTAGAGAGGCTTTCCCCTACATCTCTTTATGCTATGAGCCCCTGGATATGGTATCTCTGGATAGCTCTGACTATCTGCCTCTTCTGACTATCCCCGAATCCTAAATTACTGAATTGCATCTCTCTCTTTTAGGTGGTTACAGATAGGTAAGAGGAATTTCCAGCCTAAAAATTACGCCTCTCCCATTTTCTGGTACCTTGTTTAATCAGACCCTTGTTCTTTGCTAAGGAAGCAATACCTTACTATTTAAAGTGCATAAATGAAAGAGCAAAATACATGTTGTACCACAACATTTATTTCACCCCAGGTAGCACATCTCTCGTACTCCTTCTAATTGAAATCTGCGAGAGCAGACAAGAAGAAATGAAACAGAATTTCCTGCTTTTTGTGGTTTCCATTGCTCTGGAATTACTGTAAGAATGGTGCTAACTCAGTGTTTTGGCTAACAGGCAAGATATAATACCTGCTGTCTCTTCAAAACAAATAATAGTCTTTTAAATAAAATACAGTAAAGTCATCTCCTCATTTGGAAACTTGAAAAGTGCACTTTTATCCTAGAAATCTTTAACTATCAAAAGGAGAGTTAAAAAAATAAATTTATCTTTTTCTTTATTTTAGAGAGGCCTTGAAGTTATAGTAGAACAATTGCCGTTTTTCTGATGAACAAGAGATAAAATAATAATACATTTTCTTGAAATCTTTAAAGTTTTATAAACTGCCCATGGAGGTTTGCAAACCAAGGTCACTCTGTCTCTTTTCATTCTTTTAATTATCTAGTTCCAGCCTGATACACTAGCCTTACTAATTGGACGCAGAGAAATCCCTTATCAGTGAAGTTAGGAAAGGACCTATGAAAAGGGTGTGGGAGACTGCTGTAAATCAAAGAAGAGGAACTGAACAGAAGGTAAGCCAATCAACTGTACTCCTCCGAGCTGTGAGTTTATTGCAAAAGCAGAGCTTCGTTGGATGGAGGAATAGGTGGCCAGCAGGTAGTTATACATGCCATTGACCTCTCCCTGATAGATACTGCTGTGAGAGGAGCCAAATGCAGCCTCACACCTGCCCTTAATTTCTTGGGGAAGGGAAGATTTTAAGCACTAACCTGGGCTTTGCAGTGTGTAGGTGTTGAATATAGTGCTATTTGCTTCCATTCCTGCATCTCCCAAAAGCTCATACATACTCCTCAAACCCCAGTGAGGGAATTAATTGTCCTGTCTGTAGTTTAGCTTTTTCACGCATATTTGACAGGTGCGATGCACACATAGAAGTCTGAAGCTCTGTCAATCTCTATTTAGTAGCATAAGAAATGTACATATCTGTACTAACCCTGACTTTGATTTTTCACCCTCCTCCTTTCCCAGCACTCTTGCATGTTCTTCAAGGTTGTCAGTGATCCTTCTTCTCTAAATTATGGCTTATCATTCGAACAGCAGCTTTCTTCCATCTCAGATCTTCCATTTTGACCTTGGATAGTCATGTTAAGAAGTTCACCTTCTCGTCTTCTTATTCATGTTCTAGTATGAAACCTGTTTGTTCATCATCTCTTCTGTTTCCAGTGTCTTAAGGATTCTCTACAGTTTATATGCCAGTATCTATTTCTTGTTCTTCTGTGTCTAGATGTTTTTCCCACTGCTCAAATGCCAGCTGTCCACAGAGACATCCAGAACTATCTCTGATTTTCCCAAGCTGTATTTAATCCCCGGTCATAAGGTGTTTCCACCTAAGAAACCCATATGACCAGCAACCCGATACTGTCCTTAAAGTAGAAGAAGCTTAAACACAAACTATTTCAGGAACACTGGACTCTATTCACCAGAAAATATTACTAAAGCAAAAATAATCTATAATGATACCAACCAGAACTCAAAAATTATACAGAGGAAGAATCATTCAGGCTTACAGAGAAAACTCTGGGATGTTGCATTAGACAAGAAAAGAAGACATTATATTGCAGTCCTTCTTCTATGTCAATAGAAAAATATAACTACTGTTTCATATGTATGAAAGTTATTTCGTTTTGTTTGTTTGTGAGACATGTAACTGAAAATTCTGTTCATTTTAACTGAAAAAATTTCTATGTCATTGCGCCTAAAGTCATGACATTGCCTTAGCGTATTGCCAAACTGTCGGAAGGCCAATCGTATGCCATTCACCTGCAATTGCTTTTGCACTTTTATTTAGCTAACTTTCTTCCTGTGTTACACTATTGTGTGGTTTCATAGCACACACTGGGATTTACATCCAGTTAACCCCAGTGTTTTGAAGAAAAATATCCTGTACATGGTACCATAAGGAAGACAACACACGCATACTGTTCATTTAGGCACATAGCTGTCCATAGCTGTTAAAGTGTTACTCCCTGTACAGGTATGACAGAATTAACATTATTGCTGTTCACAAGATCTCCAAGTCCAGAAACAGCACTTCACCCTAAAATCTTCTTATGATAGTAATATATATTTGAAAAATGTTAGGTAAAAAGTAACAAGCTCCATGTTGGATACTGGTGCCCAAATGGCTATACTGTTTAAACGTATAAAACGTACGTTTTAACGTACTGTTTAAACTGTTAAACCCTGACACAGTGTTGTCTCGAGTCAGCAAGCCTTATACATACAGCCAAACGCACAAACCCAGCATTGGAAACCACATCCGACAAGCAGGTTTTGTGCAGCCATTTATTTTGGGGAGTAAGAGAGTTCAAAGGTGTCAAACTACTCTGTGCAACTGGACTCGATGTTAGAGAACAGTCCCAGCACATTTAGCATCTTGTTATGGTAACAGCAAATACCAACTGAAAAGATCAGAGCTGGCTCTATTCATTTTATGCAGGATTTGGTAGATTTCTTGATTTTAAAAATTTGAACTCCTGCCACCGCATAAATTCAATCCTACCATAACTTGGTTACAGCAACATTTAAAAACATGAGACTAGCTCAGTATTAGGAGAGAAAATCAAAGAGCTTTCTGATTTTTTTTTTCCCAGAAGCATAGGGATATTTCACTTTTTTTCTAGTCTTACATGGTATCTTTTAAGAAACAGTTAATAAATGGAATACTTTTCTGCAAAACTTTTCCAGAAGGGTATTCCTCCCTGCGTATTTCAATCATACTGCTTCCCAGACCTGTCAATATCTCTTCTTTTGTTTTGTTTTCCTTAAGCAAAGAGGAATCAAACAACACTAAATAGAATATTTTAAGATGGTCAACTCCAGGACAAAACAAGTGTGACAAGCTACCTTTAAGAAAAAGCATTATCAATTCCCTCTCTTGTCTCCATTACAAGAGGCCTCTCAATGCATTGGAAATTTCTCCTAGCAGAGATGCAACTCTTACCAGCAAAAGTGATATTTTGCCAGTGCATTTATGTTGACTACGCACATAAAAACTGAAGTTGTGAATATAGTTGCTTATATTGCTGGTTTTGTCAGTATTAAAAATGTCACTAAACATATCCCCAAACTGACACAGCCATAATGACAGAAATGCTAACACAGATGTGGTTTTAGTCTCCACTATATTGATCATAAAATGGCTCCTTTTTCAGCTGCTAACAGAGTCCTGAAAGATTTGAAAAGAAAGATTAATCTCCTCAAATGCAGAAGTTTACAGCGGGTGTCTCCTATGTCTCAGCTACTCACTGCAAGCTCTTTTTATCATGTAAAGGACACATTTACACTTTAAGACTAATAACATTCTTATACTTAAGACTAATATCATAAGACTAGCAAAAATTATGAGTAAAGTAGCTATCTAATATGCACCAGATGGAGAATATCAGTCTCAAATAAGTCACCCATGTTGTACATGCCTAAAGTAACAGAATCGAGTCCTACCCTATGTGGTTTAGATTACAAATTAAGTTTTATTTAATAGAAAGCAATTTTTTATAGAAAGTTTTATCTCCATTTAGCAGATATTCTAGTAGTTATCTAGATAATTTTCTAGTTTTCCCATTTCCTTTACCCTCACCTTCAATAAAAACATTTTAAAGCTGAAATGTAAGATTTTGTATCTCATCCATCCTTCATTCATCCAGCTTTGGCTAGTGTCAAAGGTCTGATGAAACCATAGAAATGAAAGGGAAAAAATATCAGATATTAGCAGACAAAGTTTGAGATGGCTGTTAAGCTACGTTTGATGGGAATTAGTGGTGAGCAAACCTTAAAAAGCTTGTTGATAGATAACTTGCACACTTATCTAAATGTTTCCACTTCTTTTTCTTCTAGGAATTGGGTTTGGACACCCCTTGATCTCCTTTAACACTGTTTGGCCTGAACTTCAGAGTGTTACAAACTATCTCTTTTATGCTATGTCAGTGCTTCTAATCCTTGAAAAGAGGGTGGAAATAGTTGCCAGGTTTATTTTTTGTTTTGGGCAAGGGTTGAGAACACTTTTTCCATTCTATTTTAAAAACAGAAATTCAGATCCAGTGACAATATCTTCCTGTCTGAGCCTTTTGGGTCCCAAGAGAAGACAACATCCCCCCTCTATTACAGTAGCCAGGAAGAATGAACAGAGGTTCCAGTAATAACTATAGACACAGAGACGTGTGGTTTCATTCCTGCCTCAGAAGCTATCAGGGAAATTTAATCAGGCTTTTCTTTTCCAGTCAATCATCAGATTATTTTAATACCTTCACATTCTGTATAGAAATTCTGTCATTCTCATCAGTGTTTTTGCCTGATGACTGCATGCAGTCATTGCTAAACAATTTGTTAAAGTGTTATATTTTTAGAGAGGTCTGTTCACTTACCATGTAATGGTAATGCCATTTTGCAGTGGTCATAAGGAAAGAACATATTCATGATGAGAAGAAATCAAATGAATGGCAAGACATAATCATGTTTCTATCTCATCCCCTCTGCCTCCCTCTCCTCTTCTAGGCAGAAAAAAAATAAATCACACACATCCACCAGATTTTTATCGTATGTAGAGCTAGCCTAGTGTTTTCTTTCCTACACTAAATTATGTAGTGCTTCTGCAGAAAGTGTGTACAAGAGCTGAATGTAAATCAGAAAAAATTACGATGACTGTGGAACTGAAAGGCAGCCACTCCTCTCTAAAACCACACTAGTATACGACATGCTAGCGTGCCCACCCTGTAAGACCATGGGACTACTGTAGTACCTCAGTTATCTGTGCAAAATAGCAATGAATTTAAAATGGATCCTGACTTTCATATGAAATAACTGACACAGACTTGAGTGAATGGGACAAAAAAAGGAGTGACTTTACTGCTAGAGAGATAAAGATGCTTTCTACATTAAAATTAATGATACATCATAAAAAAACAACTCTTGGGTTTTCTGTGCAGCTGTTAAACACAGGGCAGGATAACAATCTGTGTGTTCTGCTCTAGTCAAGGAGGCAGGGACAGGGAGAGAGAGAGAGAGAGAGAAATTCCCTTTATTTCTGAAGTGAAATATAAATAACAGCAGAAGAGAAAGATACTACACAAAGTTTTGACAGACGTGACTGATTATTCATTTCAGCACTTATCTTCTATCTCATGAACCTTTTTCATTGCTCCCTTGTTTATCACGTGCTTGTTAAAAACGAAAGTCACTTGTTGAATTAATTGCCTGTTTTAAAATAGTGCAATGGCTTTTACTGCCAGTCTTTACTATCTCTTAGAAGGTATGCAAGATTTGTGTTACAGTCTTTTACACAAAATAAAACAAAGTACAAAGAAAGACTCAAAATCTTCTAGGCTTCTCTCTACCTCTCATCACAAGCCTATTACAGCTGTTTTTAAAATTATGCTACAGTAGCCAGTAGATGTGTAATTTACATTTTAAACAACCCTTCTATGACCTTTTGAATCCGTAGATATTTATGGAGCCTGGAAGGAACAGTGTTAAAATTAAATTTTGTTTAGCTGATTGATCTTTTTACATTACACACTCAACTAGAATGGGGTTCCCATTGGGATACAGGTGGAGAGGAATGCAACAAAAGTGTAAATCACAGTCTCAGCTAATATTTGTAATGCTGTTCTACACCTCTGGTAAGTAAAATCTAACACAAACTCATACAAGTGCCATATAACTTACTAATGAGTCAGTCACAGGTCTTTCAAAGACTTCATGAGTATTAATGATGTAACTTCCTTCTGCTGCTTTGACTAAATGGCTATTGTAAAAAAGCACTCAGCCTCCTTTCTCATATTACTTATAAACAAAATCTTTTTCTTCCAGTTCATGGGAGAGTTGTGAAATGAAGTGAGCAACTTGCCATGACTTTTAGTGAAAACTAACCCCTTCTGTTTGTTCTGAGCTACTTTTTTTCTATTTGCAGGCACGTGGAACAGTCTTTTCAACTTCAGTTTTTAACAGACCTGAGATTTGTAAGAGCAAATTACAGTTAAGCATTCCCAATGCAAATCTTGTAACTTTAGAAGTCTGAAGAGGCCTCCATCAGCCCAGTGGTTCTGAGTGTGCCCTGTAAGGTAGAAGGTAATGGTTCTGGTAAGAGTAGGCATTTTGTCTATATTGTGCACTGATATTGAACAACACTAAGTGCCATTCTCAGCTCCAGTTTTCTTTAGGAGCTAAAGCACCATATTCCCACATGCAAACTCAGACATATTTCAGCAGGCTTGGGATGTGAGTTCATATTTACAGCCTTCACATTTAACATCTAAGTTAAGAAGGCCAAGTCTGGATTTATCCTTCTAACTTCAATATGTAGCCTGGTGCCTAAATCAAGAGGTTATTGACATCAATGAAATTAAAAGAAAAGACAGTAATCTCCAAGGTTATTCCCTCCCACTTGTAGTGTTTCTCACCCGCTTTTTTGTATTTACAGTGTTTTCAATTTTCAGTATACACCATAACTATGGCCTGCATTGCTAAAGTTAACAGAATTGCAGAGATTTGATACAGTAACAGAGATAGCTGAATGTAGTCTAAAATAGAAGATTTTAATCCGTGTGTTTTGAACACATGACATTATTTATGAATCTGCCAGTGGATGGAGACAAATGTTCTCAAGGGGTTTTTTTTTTGCAGGAAAGCAATTGTTCTCCTAGTCACGCTCGCTCCAGGGATGTGTGTGTATGAGATTGATCCAGTGATTTCTGATACATCACAGCAGGAGCAGTGATCCATATAACCAATTATTCCTGTACCTTTACTGACATGGTGAATCATGTAAGTTTTTTCTTCAGATGATAATTTCATTGATGCTTTAGTTTATGCATTTATTTCTTTACTGTTTCCCTTAGCTGAACCTTGTGTGGCATGAATTCATTAATGTTAGGTAATGAGGTGGAGATTCAGGCTTATATGGAGTAATTAACACAGACAAAATTGCAACTATATTATAGTACCTCCATCTGTTTTATTCTTACAGAAAATTTACACATTCTCTCTTCAATTAAGTGTGATGGTCAAAATAATTGTAAAATCTTTCATTCTCTCCCAGACGTTACAATAAATAATGATATCATTACTTCTTTGAAACTCAATAACACTTAGTGTAAAACATATACTTCTATTCAAGTTTTATAACCTTGTCTTTATCACCTTTTCTGATAAATATCACAGTCTAAATAAAACAAATGGAACAGTTTCATTTTGTCAACTACAATTAAGGTAATATATATGTAGCACACAAATAGCCCACACAGTGTTGTTTTAAGCAGACTGAAAGCATTTCTTTTTTTCACTTCTCAGAATCTTCAAAGCACTGCAAATTTTTTAGTCAACAGTCTGAAAACTCAAAACAGCATCTATGGTCCTGAGTCAAAAATTTTGTTTGGGACCCAAGAAGAATTTTCTTTTCAACTACTTCAGAATTATTCCATTTAAGTCTGGTTGTTTACATTTACTCTAATTTGCTCATATTTTGAATGACAAAATAATTATGGAGCCAGACACCTTCCAAAACTGCCCAAAGAAAATGTGATCTTTTAAATGCTTTTCTGATGATACAGTGTTTTGATTTGATGGTTTTCTATTTTAAAAATACACTTTCAATAAATAATCTTAATTTTAAAAACGTTTCAGAAAACAGTTCACTGACAAGCCTAATTTGAAGCTCAGAAAGGCACTATCCATCCTCAGTAATTATTTTCTACCGTACTTTTACAAATAAAAACAATGAATTTGCACTGCTTCTAGCTTCACTTTTAATATACTACATTTTATATTTCTTCCTTGCAATTCTCAGAAGCATTTCCAAACTTTTTGCTTATTTGGTTTTATAGTTTCCTTAGGCAGAACTTGCTCTCTGGTGAAAAGTGTGTTTCCAGCATGCCCACCGATTTCTGCAGCCACTGGATTAGGCCCATATATTAGCTGTGTATTTCATTTTCTCTGGCAATTCTAAAAGATTTGCAGGGCTGCTTTAAAACATGTAAACCACTCCCTTATGACAATCTATTCCTGTACTATATAATCCTTTCATTATGCTGGAGATGAAGGTGAACAAAATATAAGTAACTTAAAGCTAAAATTATTTGGTTTAATCTTTTAAAAAAGACTGTATTAGTAATGTCATGTACTTTGTAGCCTACAAAAAAGGAAGAAGGTAATAAAACATAATCACACAAGCCTTGGTGTTTAATGGAGATATAACTAGGAGAGAGGAGATCAACATTTTATTTCTGACTCTGTGGATCATGTTCAGATGCCTAAAGGAAATATCAGTGACTCAAATTGAATCCTTCCCAGTCATGCCCCAAAATATGAGTGGCATCCCAGAGGTGCTGCTCCTGAGGAATAGTTCTTCCCTGCCTCAAGGAGGAATCAGGGCATCACTTAATTGTACTGCCTTCTAAATGGAAAAGCTAAACACCTGATAGCTATGGATGGCCTTGCAAACCCTCATAAGCTACATTTTGGAGATCTGAATTAAAAATAAGACTTCATTTTACTTCAAACTAACACAATGTCAAACCTCAGCCCTTTTTAGTAGGTATTAGGAAAAGCTTTTATTAACTATAATGAGATTGAGATCAAACATTTGAAGACTTTCACAGGATATATTTGCTGAGTTTGACTGTAGATGAATGGTAGACAGCAATACTTAATCAGGAATTATTTCTTACACCTGCTCCACAGCACCTCCAACTCTTGTGATAACAGATATTCCACAGAGCATTCTCACTTTTTCAGATTATTCTGCATTTCTTCATGAAATATAAAATCAATAATCAATTAATAAGACCAGCAAAGAAAAACATTAACAGACTGCAGCTTTGCTGATTCTTGCACTCTTTAGCAGATGATCCCTCTAGAACTAATGGGAAAATTCTGTTTCTATTGAATAAAAGATGCAATGAGCCTACATCTTTAGAAGACTTGAACTAGAAATTCAAGGTCTATGTAATAAAAGACCCATCTCCCCTTCTTGAAGACACTGTTTATAAATAAATAAATGAACAAACAACTCTTAATCTTACTTTGAAGAGTTTACATCAGGCCCTAGAGAGAAACCAGGCAGCTTTCCAAAAGAATTTCTACAGTCAGCACACTGAAAGCAGTCTATCAGTAACAAATGGGGGAAAAGCAAATTCAGCTGAATTAAAACTGCCCTAGAAAAAAGGAAAAGAAGACAACAGTGATAATTAAGGAAACTGGGCATATGGTCACCTTATTCTACTGCTAAAAAGTGCTAATCAATCACAAGGAATTAATTCAGTTAAAATAAAAAAGAAATTCCAATGCATGTGTCTAAGGTTACCAAGAGACTGGAGAAAAACTGTCTTACCTGAGATCAGTGAAAGCTTTAAGAGGTATAGGGAACGTGTGGATGTGTCCTGTTAGATGACACTACTCTGGAGTCCTTGAGGGCTTTTTTAGAGAGCAATCTTGTTCTGAAATACATAGTTTTTCGATAAATCACACTTCACTTAGATGAAGTTTCTCAGGGATGTTCCTCCTGATAAGAAAAGGTTACACGCTTTACATCACAAGAGTAAGAAACTGCAGAATTTATACAAGTCCAGAATTTCTTTAAAAAGGGAGAATACCTCTGAGTCTTTCTTCTGCTGTTTATCTACTCTTATTCTTTTCTTCTCAGATCCAGTGTTGTCACATGCAAACACACACAAATTAAGGCTAGAAGATGAAACAATAAACGAAATCAAATGCAGAATCTGGTTTTCAGCAGAACAGCTTCTATACTTATTGAAAATCAGCAGAATTTCAGCTTATTTAACTAAAAATAATTCAGAAATGTCCTAAAGAGTTCTATATATTTACATGCACTCTAGTTCTGCCATCTCCATAACCCAAATAGGAGAATAAGTTGGCAATCACCACTGTTTTATTTTAGCCTGTCAGCTATGTTTCTCTCTTATAAAAAAGAAGGAATTATGTGCTCAGGTGTCTCCTTCTGCTCTTAGATGCTATAGGCCAGTCATGGCCAAAGAGAAGAGCCCTGCATTTAGAGGTATATAGATAAAGTGACCTAACCAGATATTTTATATTCATTTATTGTGACTGGGTTCATGGTAGAAGTAGCTCTTACCTATGTGCAAAAGCTCCCCATTCCTCAAGAAACACTGAGCATCCATAAAGCATCTGTAGAAGGAAGGATGATCCCATACCACAATCACATCTAAAAAGACTGGGAGAAATCCTGCTGGTGTTGGAGAACACTATCACCTGGTTTCCCTTTGGTTTTAGCTGTTGGTCTTAATTTAATTGATTGCATACAAATTCTTTTATTAATTACATTTTGTTTTCTCGTCCTATCAGTCTTTTTGAAATGATGCAAGTGATGTTGAGGAGGTATCCATACATTAACTAATACATCTGCTACACTCAGAAAATGTATGATATAAGAATATCTAGAGCACTCAGCATTCACCTAACTTTGGACTTCTTTGATTGACAACATCAGTAAAAATGTTACTGGTTTCAGTAAGACTGGAGCAATGCCAAGTTCTTTTGAAAGCTCTGATTTCTCTTTTATAAACTGCAAAAATATAAGTTATACTAGAAATGTGATCATCTTTCTTTCACAGAGGAGAGATGCTAGTCTTTATAACTTATACATTACATGGAAGTATATTTTTTTTTTAAATCACAGCACTGCCTCTGCAAGAAATCTGCATTAGCAGAGAGGCACTTTTCATATTTACACTTATATACTGCAAAAAGCAAAATCGAAACCAAACTTTCTGCCACTTATAGCCATATGGTTTTAACCATCTGCGGGCTTCTGTGACATTGCAAACTCATTGCCCTAAATGCTCTAATAAAAAAGCAATCCTATTATATACAGTTGTTAATGGGCTTCTGTGTTTTTTCTGCTATCATGGCAATGCAAACAGGAAAACTATATTCCATTCTTTAAATAACAGGAACAATAGAAATGCACAGGTATTCAATATTGTCCTGCCTTCTTTTCCCTGAAGTATTCTTTTCTGATGCTACCGTTTATTCAGTGACCTCTAAATAAAAAAATACCTATAAGAAAGAGGGTCATTATTTTTTCTGAAGTTGAAGTTTTCATAACTTCATATTAAGCTTAATCTTAAACGCTGTGTTGATGGTCATCAAGATAGCAACTCCTGAATACAATTCACAACTGATATTATATAGGAAGGGCTGGCAAATACCAAAAAAGACATAATACAGACATTTATATAAGGCACTTTTCCAAGAAAAAGAAAGCTGCCACTACTAGAAAAAATACAGGTTAATATCAAAAATGTAAAAGTACTGACCTATACCTGACAGAGAGCAATAATATTTTTTGTTGCCTGTTAGAATAGATATCCATGTTCCGCTGAATGCCTACAAAAGTGGAAAGTGAAAGAATCAAATAATAGATTCTTGTTTGATGGGTCCCCAAATGGGGGCAGAGGGAGAACCAAACTGCCTGTATATCATGCAGCCCATTCTTTGTTATATGTAAAAAAGATGTACACTGAAACCAGGAGGTTTTTTGGAAATGTTGAAAGCAATAAAGTCACAGAATCACAGGATCACAGAATCACAGA
>NW_010162860.1:0-7542 GCF_000695765.1 Mesitornis unicolor
AACTCCTGATATTCTGTGATTCTGTGAAGGACACACCACTCTGTCCACCAAAATGTACCTGCTAGAAACGGTCATAAAAAAAAAGCAGCCTTTCTGAGTCATGGGCAGAGCTTTGCAACAGTTGCTAACAGAGGCTTTTAGAACTTTATAGAGGGGTAACAGTTACCTCTCTATGACTTTAAGAGCTGCAAGCCTTTCCACTGACTTTAGTGAGCTTAATAGAGCAACAGAAAGGCGACTGCTGTCTAAGAGGAGCTTACCTTACTCAGGGCAGCACTCCAGCAGCTTTAATGCACGCTTAAATCTTAGTGAATTCAATGGGAATTCTACACATCTATCCTACACCCATTACCTTACACCAAAATACCTTTCAACAGTGCTTAGAGCACCATGAGTAACATCTGTCCCTTACTTGTTCTTACATCCTTT
Source organism: Mesitornis unicolor (assembly GCF_000695765.1). Classification (NCBI taxonomy): domain Eukaryota; kingdom Metazoa; phylum Chordata; class Aves; order Mesitornithiformes; family Mesitornithidae; genus Mesitornis; species Mesitornis unicolor. The sequence goes on from NW_010162860.1 coordinate 430, forward strand.
CAGTAAGGGGAAAAATGTATATGCAGTCCAAATGTTACCCACCTACGTATGCGCAGATTTGTTTTTAAACACCAATGTGATGCACACCTTGCACTGGAAGCAAAACATGATCAGACGTGTTAAGGTCCTAGGTTTCTTTCTCGAGGACAATAGTGATGAAAGCATCACTCAGATGTATGATTTACTTGACCAAACATGGATGTCTGCAGTGTAGACCGAAGTAATGTACTCATCTTTCCTCATAATCAATGGAGGCACAATTCCTCTCTCTAAATGTGTGTTATCTGTGTCTGTAATGGGCTGGACCCTCTGGTAGCGTCTCCTCTGCTCCAGTGGCTACAAAGTGAGCTAGGTTGTGACCAGCCTCGATATGAACATCTGACAGGCAATCCTACATCCTACCCATGCTGCCAGGAAAGGATCCTCGGTCTCCTGACTCACCAAGTTGTCAAGTGTAGGCATGTGTCGTCAAACAGCAGAGGCTACGAACACTGAGGAAGACATCTCTCTACCTGACAGCATCGTGGCTGCCTCACTCAGCTTTAACTGATGCCATCTACTCCTCCTTTATGGACTGACCTCGTTCCAGATGGTACTGAAGGTGTGTCTGGAGAAGGATGGACTGAGCCAGCGACCTGTTAAGCTGCTTAAAATGTGGTTATATACTGCCCTGAGTGGAAATCAGAGTCTTTGGAAATGCAGGAGCGCAACAAAATCAAAACCCCAGAGTTTTAGAGACTAATGGATGGTTGCTACTGAAATCACAGAGATAGATGGAGGAGGTACAGGGAGGCAAAGTGAATATTTTTTCTATAAACGAGTCTTCTCCATACTGTTTGGTAACTACATATTACTACAAAATGCAGATGTTTGTAGATGCTCATCTGTAACTTTTAATTGTGCACACCCTGAGCTGTTTTTATGTGACCCTGGTGTAGGTTTTCAGAATACACTGGGAGTATGTTTGACATCTCCATAACGGTTTTCTGCTGGGAATGGATTTGGCCAATCACAAGGAAATCCTATTCAATAACCTTCTTGTGTCAACACAGTCACAATTAATCACGTCCTCAGTTACACCGGGGAGAGGTTTCCATATCCCACAGGAATAATTGCAGCCTTGGTAGATATCCTCTCCCTGAGTTCCTGGTTGTTTTGACAAGTAGGGGCAAAGCGCATACCACGATTACCCTGGATTTCTGAACAGCTACAGTGTTTGGTGAGCTGAGGTACAGTAGCAGCATCTGACTGACTGACATTTGCTCTATCATCTGGAAACAGACATTCTGGTAGGAATGAAACAATATATAGGTGGTAGATTCCTGACTTTTCCTATAGTCACAACAAGCAATTCCATTGGAGCTGGATTGCTTTGTAATTGATAGGGATCTAATAAAATAGTTTGCCATTACTTAGGAATCAGCATGAATTTACCAAGTCATGCTGCCCTCCATCCCTTTGTTGTAGGAAGTGTCACAACTGTGAATGCATTTGGGCGTTATACTTCTCTCTCCACAACCATGATCAGTATCATTCCCACTTCCTAATCAGAGGACAGAGCTATGGCACAGACTGAGGAACACCACAACATTTTAAGTGCAAAGAATGCCTGGGGACAAACCAGAAAATGGCTCCCAGTTTGGTACATCTCTTGTGTTCTAGGATCCTCATCCATTCATTTTCATAGCTATGTGAAGAACACCTGGCCACAGAGACATGACCAGGAAAAGCAAAGACTATCTCTCTGCTCTGCCTAGCAACCAGTATCAACAGGCAGACTTTATAATCTTCTCTCTTGCTCTCGTATCAACACCACCAGAGAAATTATTACCCTGTAATTTCCCTCCACATAATAAGAACAGTTCTGTACTTCAGCAGAAATGAAGTGCCTCATGCTACCTATTTTCTAGACATAATTGCACATCTGGGGCATATACATTAGCTCAGCAAAATGTCTGAGACCAAACAGACCAGTGTTCTTTTGACTGACTCACCTTGGTACTGCTGCAGAGATATATTACAGAAGAAAACTCCTACATTCAGTTCAAACTGCCAGATAATACACTGGCCTGCCAGCCTTCTGAACACAAAACTAAGTGGAAATCATTTTAAACTCAATGAATGCATGTTTTAGAGGCAGGATATGGATTACTGAGATTTTGACAGTATTTCAGAGCAAGGAAAGACTGCTGCAAATTGAGTGGAATCAAAGTACTCCCTTGTTCACGATTTAACAAAAACTAGCACCTCAACTGCATCCATTTGTACCAGTCACAGACAAACCCAGCAAACATAGGTGTTGCTGCTCTCCTGGGAATGCACAGGTTTTCCATTTGGCAAAGCTCTACCACGTGGCTTCTTGTAGAGGTAGAATTTGGGGCAGAAATTAGACCACCATATTCTTAAAATACAAAAAGGAAATCAGCTTTCCAAGCGAATATGTCTTGGTAGAGTTGTTGTCAAAGTTGATCTGGGAAAAAGGCGCCAGAAATAATAGATCTGGATCCAACATTTAACAGTGATAACAAAGCAAACAGAAATGTGCATCCTGCACACACACACAAATACACACAGAAACACAATCAAACCAAGCACCTGAGGAGCCACACATATGCAAAATCTTTGCTGATTCCTTTTGCTAGTGAAACAAAGATTGGCAAAGTGATAAATAATGTTTTCATGGAATCATAGAATGGTTTGGGTTGGGAGGGACCTTAAAGATCATCTAGTCCAACCCCCTTGCCACGGGCAGAGACACCTATCTGTCAGCACAACACAGAGAGCACTTGGGTACACTGAGATGATTTTTAAAAGTGCATTTTAACACAGCAATATGCAAGGTCATACTTGTAGAAACAAAACATGGAAGTAGCTACAGATTAGAGAATTGTACCCTGATAAAACAGTGGCCTTTAAAAAGGCTGCCTGCGTGGGCTCTCAGGGCTTTTGTGACCACAGACTACAGGCAGCTGTGTAGTGAGGAAGAAGGGTGAATATCTGGGAAAAAACGCCTTAAAGTAAGAACAAAGCTCAGTGTGTTTCATCAGTCACAAAAGGGAATCAAGAGGTGACAGTGCTTATTTATAAAAAGGCGTAACACTAACAACTAATGAACTTTGTAACGAAGCAAAGAAACGCATAAAGGTAACAAATGTCTCAAAGTAAGTGACTTAAGGAGATTAATAGAGAGTACATTGTAAAAGCAAGCTGACCAACTATCAGAACTAATTGCCAGAGGAGGTAGTAACTTTTTAGTCATTTAATAACTTTGTATCAAGACTAGATGCTCTCCTGGAAGGTTTGCCTTAGCCAGACAGGACTCCTCACCCTTCAGTGCAGAACAGATGGATGAAATGGTCCCTCTGCTTTTCACATCAGTGAATCTAGGACAGTTGTACAACACACATTATCTTTATGGGAGAAATGCCACAGGCCAAGAGCCACTCCCTTCTGAACTAAGACACGTACAGACAGACAGAAGCCTGTCACTTTGTATAAAACAGCAACTGCCAAAGCAAGAAGTCATCCATATGACCTAATCACTCCAGTATGTGCAGGCAGCAGACACGTGTACAAAATGTTGTACAGTTTAAGAACTATTAATTGTCAATTAAGTTCACATAAACTGTGTGAACATGTGGAAGAAATAATTTTACAATGAAGTACATTCATAATGGCTACTGGTACTGCTTTTGTGAAAGTCTTTAAAAAATAACAATGTAACAATGTTAGCCAAAACTATACAGATAAGGCTTTAGTACCTAACCCAAACAGCGTACTTCAGGCTACAGTCCCTTGTGTCTGCCTCACAAACCAGGGGGTAACTGACAGCCCGAACTCTTCCCAGACAGATAAAATATGTGCCCTTCATCCATCTGCTCCGTCTGAATAACTGACTTGTTAAGATTGCTCAGCTTTGGCTGTTGAAAGCAAGTCCGATATCAGTTAAACTCCTGGGCTCGTTTTCCTGCTTGGAAAAAGCAAACTGGCTCTCACTAGGGCCCCTGTTTCCAGTGATGTTAACATCAACGACTTGCATGGCTCCAGTGGTATTACTGCCCAGTGTGCCATGCGTTTAGTTAACAATATGTCAGTTCAAACTACAACTGCTCCAAGGAAAGAGCCTAAAAATAGAGGCCTTCCAAGTGGCTCAGCAGACGGAGTCATTTGCCATACATGGTAGAACAACTTTGCCTTTTTGGACTATGCTTTTAGACTAAAAATATCCCATTAAATTATGGCAGGAGCCAGTGCTGGACATAGACCAGACAAGGACTAAGCAAGTACCTAACTGTATCATAGATGATTGGCTGCAAGCAAACACTGAAGCTTCAGCGTTGTACGCCCATAACTGGATATATAGATAACGGGCAGAAAAGCAAAGAAGTTGTTAGATGATGTGTACGGGTCCAGAGGAGTGCAGCTGGCAACTCTTTCAGACACCCCATATCCCCCGGTCATAATTTCAGATCAGTCAGGAGGTAGCATTGGTTGCAGGTTTCTGTGTCTGAATTGCTGCACAGTGGCTGTGCTCTTGTGGATCTCATGCCAAGGCCTCATAGAGGAATGAGCACCTTCCCCTTCCACCTGCCACTCTCCAGCTACTATCAAAGGAGGTACATATATTAAGAATAAGATACTTTTTAACTTGTATCTGGGAAAGCCCTCAGTGCTAATACCACCTACTGAGGGCACTGACAGCAATAGCAGGAAATGTGCAACTTGACAGAAGATGAATGGCCAGTGACAGATCTGCTCAGGACCACTCTCTTTCTGCTGAATGCTTCAAGAGTTTGTATACCAAGTGTTATGAGCACCAGCTTATGTCTGGCCTACTCCTCAAAGAGTGCTGAAGAGGTTTTTACAAGGTGTTTTTTAAAAAAATATTTCTCTTCCTAATTGAGTTGATTAAATTGAAATGGTACAGCATCATTTAGTGGCTTTAAAACAAGACTGAATCACTGAGAGATTTCTGAGAGAAACTGAGAGGCTTCTGAGAGAAATGCTCTAGTTCACCTACAAGCCGCTAATTAAATTCTACAGTTTACAGTATACAAGTCAGGCTACGTGTTCCCAGCGGAGTCTCTGGTTCTCAAACTGTATCACGAATTGGACTGTAGTGTTCCTTAGTGCAGTGCACAAGTGTGTTATATAAATTCCTATACTGCTTTCCTCGCTGTATCTGTCCTCCAGCTGTATGCTGAGCAGCGTGACCACATGAAGTTCGTTCTTCTCCCTCTCTTTTTCTTGAGGTCTGAATTCTGTGGTGTATGAATAAAAGGACTGACCAAGAACAGCTTCTTAGTATAGTGAGAAGACTCCAACTAAATTGCTCGTCTGATAGCATCCACAAAATATCTCCACACAATTGTAAAAATAATTTGTGTCCTTTCACTGTGCAAAAGGAAGAAAAAAGATGAATATTGAACAGACACAGATCCAACCAGACACAGCTCCTGTCTGTCTCTGAGCCAAATTCATAATTACTTTTTCTATTTTAACAAGTTTCAAGCAATGTACTTCAATGGAGAAAGTTAGCAGGAACAATTCTGAAGTTAACATGAGTGCAATGGAGTTTGTAAACTCCATATAAGAAAAGTCATCAGCTGGAACCTGAACTCCCTGACTTGTTCTCTTTCATCAGCAATGACTTGCCAGTGTCTTCTGGATCTTCACAATGTTTCAGAAAGCATTCTGAAGTGCCTAGCTAGAGCAGTACTTTGCCTTCTATCTATTTGACTTTCACACCTTTTTGGACATTTCTTTCTTGAATGTTCTATACCCTTGCAGTAATATACCCATACACTTCAATAATAATAAGTACCATGATCCCTATGGCACATGACTCAGACTAAGTTTTAGAAGCTATGCTGTATGCTGAGGTCCTCAGTTCTTAGTGTCACAGCATTAACAGATACTCCCACACTTCTTGCAAAAAAAGAGAGTGACATTTCTAGCCCTAATACTTGCAAACTAGAGCATGGAATGTATTATTATGTGCACACGGTGAGTGTCTAAGCCTACTGCCATCCTAGAGAAAAAGAGGTGATGACCTTGCTCATGAACTAATGCTGATGGTAAGAATTGTCCCTCTGTGTTTATAAACTGCAAGATGGCTTCAATGAAGTAAGGGGGTAGCTGCTTGCTGGTGCTAATTCCATATGAATTCTGGCAAGGCTGAGTCTTTTCATCTCACTGTTACTTCATAACTGAACTATCCTCATGGAATAAGCAAACACATTATTCTGCTCAGGCATTACAAATGGCATAGTTCATCACAATGGGATGAACCTTGAACCTCTCAATTCTTGATTATGATTTTTTCAGAGAGATTGTTAGGGGCAAAATAGTTTTCATTTACATGTCTTTGAGCAGATGATAGAACTTTTAAAAACTGATTGAAGACATTGTATCATGAAAAGATTATTTCATATGTGCTTTAATGAGAGAAAATTCCTGACAGTTTAAGTCCATGAGCTTGCATATGAGGCTGAGCAGTCATCATTATGTGTGTAAGTGGCTGTTATTCTTGTATTCCCTACTCAGCAATACCAAGTTACATTTATATTTCATATTAAAAAGAAACCCTGCATTATGAATCAGGTCGAAGTTGCTGGTTGTATGGACTCCTTACCCAATTTCTTCTTTGGCCCTGAGGTGTGCGGGATGGTCACCTGAAACACTGCTGGTGCATGGTGTGCAAATATCAGCTTAGCTACTGCCTATGCTGTGATGAGCAGTAAAAAAAACTGCAAAAGAATCTCTTCTGATCTGTTGAAAACTGCCATCTGTTACATACTTTTCTCCCATCCTACTGCCCATGCTGAACACTGCAGTACCTCCCCATGGCTGGCACTGCTAGCTGAATCAGGAACTGACCCTCTGATTTTGAGGGTTATTCTCACAAATTTACACAACCATTTTACGGTAGAACAAAAATCTGAGTTTAAAGGGTGTGACAGTGTGATTCTAATGGCCGTCTCCTGGCATATTTCACACAGCTGAGGATTTACCCAGTTTTGTCCATTTGCATTCTTACAACAAGGAATAGTTTACACACAGAATCACACACAGAATCACTTGGTTAGAAAAGCCCTCTGAGATCATCATGTC
>NW_010162861.1:0-2989 GCF_000695765.1 Mesitornis unicolor
TGGCCGGCCCAGCCCTAAACCATGACACTCTTCCAGCACACTACCTTACAAATGTCTCTTTATAAATAGACAACTTTTTTTAGTTCAGTTGAATACACAAGGAAAGTCCTTTACATGTTTAGCTGCAGAAAGGATAGACTTTTAGAGTCTTTGAATACTTGGACATGGTTACTACAGCATAAGATAAGAAAGTCTTCAGTGGAAACTGTGACAGAGTACTGAATAAAACAGGCAGATTACACCTGTCTCTGCAAGGTTCTGTAGGATTTATTTTAAATCTTTTCAGAATTTTGCTGTCCACAGAGAACAGCAAATACAGCTTTCTTTTAATTTTTATTTCTAGGTGTTTAATTTAGAGCAAAACCCGATTTTTTTTTTTACAGCAGTATAAGGAAGTTTTCTTTGTCAACCTCCAGTTATACTCCATGCAAGTTCTTCACTGTGGTATTTGAAATTCACCATCATTCAAGACAAAATGTCAGATTCATTTAATCACTGATACACTCAAATAGGGAGTTCTTATGTCTCCAGTTATTCTTTAATAAGACACTCCTACACCATAGGCACTTATCACAGAGAATAAGAAATTTAGGAAAAGATATTTTGATATAACTCAGATGAAAATTCTAAACCAATATTAGTTTATATCTTCTACCTGCACCAGTGTCTGTGGCCAACTTAGGGAAAAAAAATTGCTACTTTCAATTTGGCTGCCATGGTAACATGAAATGGTCCAATTTATTGCAGTTATCACAAATGCTATTAATCCTAGGGATAACGATGGGTGGCAATGAGCCATACTGAGCAAGATTATTTTCTTTGAGTTTTTGCTAAGGGATTTGGGAAGAAATAGTACTGAAGATGATGGCTGAATAAGGACATTGAAAAATGAGTTTAAAACGGAAGACCTAAGAAAGTTCTTTGTTCACATCGCTATACTGACTGTCACCAATCACTGAAAAGGTGAGGCAGAAGTCTGCTTGCTTTTGGTAAACAGTAACTTGAGATTACGGTAGTCTGTCTTGCCGCTAAAGTACTGTAGGAAACAGTTTTGTGAATCTATAAATCTGGTTTCAAGCATGCTTCTATTTCCCATAAGGACAAAATAAGTCTTTTCTTAACTCTTCTGTCTAATCTTTTCCTACTTAATCTTCTAAAGAAAGGACACACTGATTAATACACCCTCTGCCCCAACACAAGGGAACCCAATCACATGTAAATATTTGAGATTAAAATTACAGTTTTTTTAAAACCACAGATGATTCAGATTAAAAGGTCTCTGGACAACACACAGCCCAACCTTCTGCTGAAAGAACGGCTAGCCTCAGTCCTGCCAGGTTGCTCAGAGCTTCATCCAGTCAAATTTTCAATACCTTCAGGAATGGAGGTTCTACAGCCTCTCTGGGCATATACTGCAGTATTAGACCCCTCTCTCTCAGTTAATTTCCCGCCATTCTCCTCTTATTTTCCATTAGAATTCCCCTTTCACAACTTATAACTGTTGTCCCTTGTCCTCTCACTGTGCACTGCTAAGGAGAGCCTGACATAATCTTCTCTCTAGTGTCCCTCAGGTACCTGAAGACACCAATCACAACCTCTGTGAATCCTTTCTTCTCCAAGGTGAAGAAATCCAGCATCAGGCCTCTGATGGCACTGATGGGCCTTACTGGCCCTGCCCCATCCTCTCCTAACCCTACCCATGGGCCCAAAGACCCCATTTCATCTCTACCAGGAGCCATTAGTCCTCACCTCAGCAACATCATAGGAATCTCCAGCCCTGCCTCCCAGACAAACTTCAGATGCACACTGCAGCCTTGTCTTCAGCTATGCCCTTGAATCTGACTCCACTTACTCCTGTTAACACCCCTACGTGGTCTTAACCGGCCTACCATGGCCCTGGTTCATCTCCTTGCCATGTCTGAGATGTCCATGGATCCCATTACCAGCACCTAGCTTTGCCTGTCTGTCTCAGACACTCTGGTGTCCATCACTGAGGCACCATAACTAGCATTCGGGTCACCTCCACTTTCAGTGTGATCCCTCTCTCAGAGCAGCCCCACTCTGGCTGCTTAATAGACCCCCTAGGTTAAAACAAAATGCTTGATACAATACTTTCATACATGTGGACATAACCCTTGAATCAGGTAAAGCGTGTGCTCTACTCTGTGGTCTTCCTCATTCCTAGAGAAAGGTACAGTTACTACAACTAGAACTAGCTGATGGATGTTACAAGAAAGGTGTGTCTCAAATACATGCATACTCTAATCTTGTAAAGCTTTTCCAAGCAATTTTCATTAAAACACTTAATTCACATATTTCCTTCCACCATACTGATGTTTTTCAGTTAGAAGAAAAAACAACCCATGAACAAAAAGGTCCAATTCCCCTTCACTTGAAAGGAAGCATCTGAATTTACTTTCTGTTGCTCATCGCTAAAATGAGAGAATTTCCACCAAGTACACACAATCAATCACTGCTCAGTAAGAGCCTAAGATATTTTATTGACCTAAGCAAAAATTTAAGAAAGACTTCAAGATAACTATCCTTATTGTAGACTGCTTTCATACTATATAAAAAGAGGTGTCATCATAAGAAAATTACTGCAAGATGTGTATTATCCAACATAAAGTGAAAATACAGTCATTATTAGAAGGCAAGACTTGTAAATAGCATGCTGTTCTCTTAAAGTCAGAGATATTATAGGCTTCAGGAAACAAATTTTATATCTTCTGCTCATGTTACATTATAAAGTAACAGAAAAGTATACCTCAAAATTTGTAGGATCAACTGAGGCACTTGCAAGTGGACCCTAGAAGTTGCCTCCTGAGGCCCAAGAACAGAGCTCAAGTCTTAGAGTATGGGTTTCAGGTCTGTAGAATTGACAAGGAGACTACTGTTGTCCAGGCATGTGGCCATGGTGGAAGGCTTTCCAGTCAGGCCTTAAAGATAATTGTCTTACTTCATACTTCTATACTTTAATTTCCTGCTG
>NW_010162861.1:3020-14867 GCF_000695765.1 Mesitornis unicolor
GAATTAACAGTTTAACCTACTATTTCACAACATGTTTTACTACTGATGTGTAAACTGCGGAGATCCTTCTTATCTTGAAGTCTTTGTTTGGTGAAACATCTCTCATTTTTTATCTTTGCTTGTCTACAAATAAAGTTTAACAGCTGAAAAATACAAATATATGAAGCAGTATATAATTCAAAAAAGATGTCCCAAAAGAGGAGAAATAATTACAAGTTAATTCTTTATTCTTGTCCTGTAGATGACTGATATATAAGGTAGGCATAAGATACTTCACAGTCACTAAGCGGAAGATGCTTCCATAATGTAATATGCTAGGATTTTACACCAGGATTTCATGCCAGGATTTCTACAGAGTTAGGCAGAGTTGGTTTATATAATTGAGTAAATAATATCATATATAGTAATGCATTTGTATATAAGGCTTAACAATGCAGCGGCAAAGAATAATTCTCACTTTGCAAGCAGTTATGTAAGGTCTTGGGACACCTGCCTTTTAAAGAAGAAATTAATGCAAAAGAAAAAAAAGCCATTTCCAAACGGACACATTTATACAGAAGTCCTGTTGAAGCAATTAAAAGCACTCTGCTGTTTAGAAAAGGATGTTCTTGTGTTAATGCTTTGGAATAGTGAAAAACTATATGCATGAAAAAAGTAAACATTATTCTAATCCTGGCAAATAAATCACAGAAATGAAGCTACAAATGCTGGCACAAGAAATACAGAAGATTCATCTGAGCTATATTTTAGCTTCATATTATACAGCAGAATTGATTAACTTTCTTTGAAGAAATTATGTTCTACAATTTCAATGCAAATAGAAATTTATAGGGGGCAGTTGGAATTAGAAGATTTAATAAAAGTTTTTAATACAGAATTATTTTGCAAATGCATCGTATTAACAGAAAGCTTCACAAAGGTTAATTGTTACCATCAAAAGGTGATAATTAGGCATTTATTACAGTTCAATTTGCTTACAGAAATGTATCTGTGTTCAGGGTTATTTTAAAAAAAAAATAATATAAAAGGGGACTTCCCAGCATGAAAGTTTACAGGAGAACATTTATAATTCAAACCTTCTAAAGAACTAATTGAAGATGTATTTCCACAATCTTCATATTATTTAATACCACAAATTACTTCAGATGGCAGGACATATTTTAATACATATTTATGCCTGGCTTGAATCAAAGCATTTCCTTTTCAGCCACTTATAACAAGATGAAGCAAACCACCTGAAACCAAATGAAGCAAAAAATAAAATGGTAGACAGTAGTAGCTTCCTCTTCATCCTCGGTACCCATGCTGAATGGAAAAGAATGCTAAATAAAGTGACAGTGAAGTAGTTTGAATCAGAAATGTCTGAACAACCGATGACATAGTGTCTCATGTAAAAGGGGTTAGGGAATTTTCTTTGGCAGTGGAAAACAGTAGTTCAAATCTGCTTATAGGAGACAGCATAGTTTAGTGCATATAGTATTCCTTGCTATCTGTTATTGAGAATATCATAAAACTTGATCTTATGGTGAGGCTTTTTTCCAAATTAAAAATATTTGATAATCTATGTTAATAGGTAGTTTTGAGATATCTAGAGCCTATGCTCTTCTACTGATAAAAATGTTAGCTGAAAGCAGTTCCAGCCCAGAACTACAACATTAATATACAAGTATACACTAAAAAATAATTAAATAAAATCTGTAGAGACATGTTACTTCTTTTTATCATAAGAACTGTAAAGCTGTTTCGTCTCTGTCTTTTATAACCAACAGCTCAAATCATCTGTATCATACTGCTGCCTGAAGTTGAAATTTTGGGGTAATGGGGCTTTTGGGTGGGTTGGTTTGTTTGTTGGTTTGGTTTGCTTTGGTTTTATTATTGGGGTTTTTTTTCTTACTTAGGAGGAGTGGGGGGTTGTTTTTTAAAGGAGTCAGCCATTTTGGGGAAAAAAATATCGGAAGAAAACAGTTCCAATTCTTTTAGGAAGAATAAAATATTTTCTGATTTAAAAACTCTCATGTCTCCTTTAAAGCTAACTGAAGGATGGATAGAAGAGTGTGTGCCTCTGATGTTGGAAACAATTTTATCTGTTCAAATTTGCTAAGTTAAACAGCTTTTAAAACTTCGGAGTTATATATAGTAAGCAGACAATATGAAAAAAGCAACTGATTTTCAAAAGCCACCAACAGCATTAGACAAGCTCTAGCTCTCTGGGGAAGCAGCAGGCTGACCTTTTTTACACCTATTGCTAACTGCAGAGCAGTGAGCAGAATGCAAGAGATGAGCAGGATTTTCCCTATAACCTTCACAGATTTGGAAAGAGTTGCAGGAACACAAATACCATCTTACGTTCTTAACTAGCCTGCCACTTCTGAACCCTCACAAGAAAGAGGATCCCTTACTTTAAGGGCAGAAGGGATGGCAACCTAGACAGATGGAGAAAAAGAACTGAAGACATGGTGGTGTCAGTGCCAGCTCTGGCTAGCCAAGGAGACAAAGCATGACACAGGTGGCTGAGTAAGGAGCCAGCTGGGTGAGACATGGAAGGTGGAATTAATTTCACCTAGCTTTAGTCGTCCATCTGTGGATTAGTCACCCCTCTTTCAGAGGCAGGTGCTAGAACACAATTGTATCACTATATTTTAGAAGCCATCTGTGGGAGATAATGCATCCTAGTCATTTATTTCTACCTTTTGACTACGGAAAGGAGCTCAGTGCTACCAGTTCAGATGTAAATGTCCACATTACAAATGCCTATATTTAGTTATATAGTCTTTCTTAAGCCTTTTGAGAAGACTGGGCAGAGAGCTATGAGTTAAAATTAGGATTCTTACTCAGCAGAAGACTGGGAGCTTAGGGCAATATAAACAGGCTTGTTTGAGGCTTATTTATTTATTTATTTATTTTTTATTGCTCAGCCTGAAATCAAATTCTCATTTCAGGGTACTGAAAGTCAATAACAACTATGTTGTGAACGTGAAACGTGTTATTTAGTGGTAATATCACTCAAAAAGGCATCACTCAAATTTCACAGCACTTTTAATGTGATCTTCCTTTGCTTCAGGCCCTTATTTATAAGATGAGAGTGCAGTACTTCTTCATCTCACCCTGCAGGGAGATGGAGACACTTTGTTCACATCTGTGGCCAGTAAATTTCAGAAGAAGTTTCCAAAATAGAGTTTGAACAGGTTGTGATAAATCAGTCCCTGAGCTATTTCTCAGATAACAGTAGTCATCATTAAAACATGCTCTCCAGTGTCAACTGTGAAGAAACTATTCCAGTGGAGAAAAAAAGTAGTAAATAAGTAAATTAATGAGGCTTATCATAACATGTATGGGGGAAATACTTTATTTTCTTCATAATAAAATTTCAGCTCCTCTCTCTCCCTCTCCTTTTTTTGGGCTCAAACTTTTCATTCAAAATCTGACCAGTAATGAACATCCACCTGGGCAAATAATATACCATAAAGGGTCTGTCCATGACAATCTTCTTATTGATACCAAAGCTGTTACTTGTTCAAGGCAAATTCTTCCAAACAAAAAAAAGGAACAGGATTTAGCTTAATATTATGATGTTCCATTTTAGTCCTTCTGAAAACAAGAATATTCAAGAACATTGACTATGCAGATAAGTTTTTCTGCTTTCTCTGCAATCTCACCTTTCTCTTCATGCTGTTTCTGGCAAGGCTATTAGCACAATATCTCAGATACACTGCTTTTTCTTTTTGGTGCTTTGGATAACAATGCTATATATGGCCAGCAATCGAGTCCAATTTGTTATCCCTTATTTAGTTTCACAAAATAAATCTCATGCATCATTTATTTTATAATAGTGTGTTTTACGTATGCAAGAATGCTTCACTGAGATTCAAAAAAAGTGGGTTAACAGAGCTGCAAGCACACATTGGCATTCAAAAGGCTATAATTTTATCTCAGTCTTCCCTTCAATTGAACAATATTGGCAAAAACCCAACATACAGATCCACAGACCTCTAAGGGATAGATCCCACTTGCTTCACTCTCCACTGGAAAAACCTTTAATTATTCCCTCAGATAGTCTTTTTGAAGTGTAAGACAATAAAAGAATTACAGAAGGAAGGCAATATCCTAATAAACACCCCCCGCCAATATACATTTTCCCATTCTCATTAATAAGGTTATTAGTGATTCCTAAATTTTGTGAGAATGGACACTATATTTTCCTTAATAATTGGCTTATGATTAAATCCCACCCAAAGATTATTATCAAAGTTGAGGCCTACAGATTTCACTGTATCTAGGAAAAAAAGTTAACTCTGGGTTTTTTTCTACATCTTCTATCACTCAATTCCTACCTTCTATCTCTGAATCTTTTAAAAACCAACTAAGTAAAAAATATTGTTTAATTTCAAACTGTTGAGTTTTAAGCTTGAAACGGTGTTTCCTAAAATGAGTGAACCTGTAGCTGCCTGGGACAAGAACTGTTTTAGAGCATAGGGAAGGAACACACTGATCACAAACAAGGAAAATCAATATGAAGGATACACAGGTCCTGAAGTATTTGAGGAAATGTCAGCCTTGATGTGTAACGCACAGCACAAGAAATAAGAGGAGGATTAAGAAGGATTTACTTGAAGAACCTTGTGTGGAGGCACCCTACCAAAATATACAAGCACCAGGTAACTCCAGAAACAAGTCTTTGAAATTTGGTTAAAAACAGATATTACTCCAAAGCCAAAGACAGAAGGAATTTTTGCACACACAGGATGACTGGGAACCCCTTGTCTGCACACCCCACAGTGTGTGAGACCTCACAGTGAAAAAGAATGGACCATCAGCATTAATACAGATGAAATCACAGTGGTGATTTTATGAATAGCCTCTCACCAGCTGAAATCCAGTACATCAACTGGTAGCTGCTTAAGATTTAGAATGTGCTCAAGTTTTGAAGAAGTCAATGAAATGTAAATTAATTATATTCTAGTGAAGTTAGGGTTCATCTACATCTGAAGACAAGCTGCATCTATGTGAGAAACAGTTTCATTATTTTCTCATGTATAAAAGTCACTTTCCTCGTCACTCTCTACTTCCCTGAGGAAAGCTCATTTTCCGCCACAGATACTTAATTATTCAGCTGATTAAAAAATACTTTGCCAATTTCAATACAAAAGCCCTCATACTACAGGACCATCTATCACCTTGAACTCTTTAAACATTATATTTTTCTGCAGCTGTTGCTACCTATTTGCCCTTGCTGTAGCCATATATAAAGGATCTGTCATCAGGAAAGACAAACTATTAATCTTTGATTAATAGTTTATTCGCTCATACATTGAACAATTCTTTTCTAAAGTAATGAGGGTTCATTCATAGGTTTCTAGCTGTCTGTTCATCAGTTACAGAAACTACTTTCCTTGGCCACTGAGAAATGTTAAAATAATAAAGCTTTGGCAATTATTTTTTGAAGAGAGATTTATATTAAATGGCTAGCCAGAGCTGTATTGTCAATGCCTGAGTGAATGCTGGGTTCTTTAGAGGATCATTTAATCTTAGACTAAAATAATTTGCTCTTCAAACAACTTTTCTCAGCATTCTCTTTCTTCTTTTTTACAGCAAGAAAATTAGCTTCTGGGCTCCCTGAACATATTTTGTGCAGTAATCAATATATTGTCTTATTCTTATTTTTGTGGTATTTGTCTTGACAAATTATTTTTTTCAAAAAATACCCAAGTTTTCTAAAGACTCATGGTTTACAGTAACATGTTGCTAGCTTTCTGACTTTAAATAAAGCCTCAGCCAAATGCTGAAAGCAAAAAAACATATCTAGAGTTTCCAAACTACTTTTACAGGTCTCTTCCCTTCAGGGGCAGAAGAGCGTGGAGGACATGAGGGGGTTAATTAAGAAATTTAATATTTGAACACTACATGGTTTGGCTAAAAAAGTTATTTCTGACTTTGTCCCATTTTTTCCCCACAGCCATCTACCATCACTAAGATGTTGCTTCCAGAGGGTAACAAATTAATTTCCCATGTTTTATACAGAATAGTGATCTCTGGAGTAGAGAAAGCATTGGCTCATAAACAGATGGAACCTTGCTACAGAGTTTCATTTTGAAGCTTTTGGGATTTCATTTGTACATTCCTTTTCACCACAAAGCACTTTTGAGATTAGTACTGAGAGGTTTAACTTTCTAACAAGACAAGATGTAGTATCAGCTCTTCTGATAAGTAACTTTGCAGTGACTTAAAAGCTATTCCCTTCTCCTCTTTTATATACTTAACAATTCCCATGGGTATTTGTAGTCACTTGAAGTTTCATTTCACCATAGGAATACAATTGCTTCACATCTCATTGTCAAAATTCCAGGTATTTATCCTTTGTATTATCCTAGTGTGTATATTCAAAGATGCTTGTGTAGGTCTAGGATCTTCTCAAGAGGAAATAGTTATATTTGTAGTATAGAAGAGTCAATTTTCATTTACAATTTAGAGAATTTCCAATATGCAAAAGACTTAAAATGAGTCCATGAGAAAATAAAACCCACAAGCTGAGAGTAAGATTATACTAACGAGCATAGAAATACATAAATTCATAAGCAGACCTTTTTTTCAGTGTTCGTGATTAATATTTTGCCTCATTTCCTTGTCTTGAATCAATTGCAATCTCAAGCCTTACTCTTTCTGCTTTAAGCACACACATACAGACATGAGTCTGTACAGATATTTTTATGCCAGTTTCTGATCCACCATTCACTCTTTATGACAAAACAAAGCTTTTCCACTTCATCTTCTAGCTTGGTCCTCTTGCCAGAATTACCTGTTCTTACTGAGGTCCCAGTGACTCCCAGACTCTCCAAAGATGTAGGCAAAATCTGATAGCAGCACCTGGGAGCAAAGTTACATTAAGTGATACTTTTGTTCAAAGATACAAAAAAGCACGCAGTCTACTCTTCAGTCTGCTGCCTACGCAGGCCAGTCTTAGACAAATTCTTTTCTAATAATCCCTGGAATTCAATTTTCTGCAAAAAAATATCACAGTAATGCTAATATCTGCAGTGAATACCACAGCTTAAACTCAGAGAAAATTCTGTCCTGGAATTGAAGGTTTTCAACTAACTTTCTTGATTGATTTTTTCAAACAATTTAATAGCAACAGAAAAGTTTCCTCATACACAAAAAATCCTTTCTCTTTAAAACTCTTTCCTTCATATGCCACTTTTTTTCATCCTATTGAAGATCCTATGAAGAAATAATAGGGAATAACAGGAATACCAAAAGGAATATCAATCCCTTCACATGACTGATTTGGTTTTTTCAAATTAAACGGAAGCAACAAGTTTATACACTTTTTCTTTCCCCAGAATACTAGGAATTCATGAAGAACTTAAATTTAACCACAAACACATGAGTTATATCAAAGACTCAAAGTTCACTCTATTTCTTGTCTTTTGAATGAACCGATAAGTCAAACTGCACAGTAATAAGTAACAAAACAGGATTGTCAGCATAAGAGAAATTAAACATTTATGAGACTTTTTTGAGGAATAAAATAACTGCCTGAAAATTGGAATTAATGCTTCCATTTTATTCAATAACGTTAAAAAAAAACCAAAAACAAACAAACAAACAAGCCCCACACAAAACAAAACAAAACCAAACCAGCTGTTGCTTTTAAACATTTCAGGAAAGGACAAACAAAACAAATTAAGTTCCTGTGCTTCTATTGGTCAAGTTAAGCTCAATCTACTCCTTGGTAGAGGTGCTGTCCCTTCTCACCAGGTAGAACTATGGTTGCAACTGTTGCACTTTTAGTGGGGAACCTACTTAGCAGCACTATGCATCTGCTGTACAGTAGTAGTTAATCTAAGGCAAATGGATCATAACTGCAAATTTACTTCCCCTTTGCTCTGTGTTTCCTTGTTGAAGATATTTATCGACTACAATTGAATTTACTAAACCGACTAAGACTAAACTGAAAAGAAACCGAACAGATCTCTGCTTTCAGATATTTAAGCCTTTACACATGGTGGGCATACTTTTAAAAGCAAATACCTGGCCTAAATACAGCTGTGTGCAATTCTTTTCTCCCACTCACTACTGTCAACCACTAGGTGGTAATGTTCGCTCTGCGGATATTTACAAAAGCCAACATAAACCTTAGCTGACATTCAGATAAATTCTCTCCACACCTGCACTGGTGCAAGCATGCAGTAGCTCAGAACTGAATCTGACTTGTTTACCTTCAGATCAATAATTTATTTTTTTTTAACCTTGCTCAGTTTTATTCTAAGCATAGAGAAGCATATCACAGCATCCCATGTGCATTTGCTGCTCTTCATTTCTCAGACAGGTTAACTGCTCCAAAGCAACTTGAATTACTGGAGATCTCTTTTCTACAGCGTAAGTTTAACAGGGCAGATGCATGCTGCATTAATACCACTAAAATTGACCTAATATGTTCCTCATTTTCTACGATATAGGAGCTAAGAGATGATCCAGTAAGGAATGCAGCTTTTATACTCTCAGCAAGTTCTGGGTTTATGATTTGCTCAGAAAACACTACATTTAAGTGGCGATGAAAAGTATACAAAAGAGGTCATACCAAATAGACACTGAATTTCACGAAGACAGAATATTCCTCTATATGTACAAATTCTTCTGTCCACTGAAGAATTTATGAGCAAGCATGACAAAGAGGAAGAAAAATGTATTTCAGCACAAAATTTATATGCTTCAAGAATTGCATAGAATAAAAATTAATATGGAAATATTCTGACCACAGGGCTGAAAAATAAAGCTTAGTTTCTAAACCCAACTATTTAATCACAGTTTTTTCCTGATATTACCACTTCCCTTGTTCTTGCACCTGTTTTACGAAATAGAAGAAAAGAGGTAATTGCCACAGTTATTTGCAATATTAACTTCTCCACGCCTCGCCCTGGGGAGCTGAGAAACAGGGAACAGAAGAAGATAAAATCATAAAGTCATGTTTCCAGTTTTACAGGGTAAGCAGTTTAAATGAAGATATTTGTTGTGTGGATTGAGAAAGAAGGAGAAAGGTAAGGAACTTGGCTAAGCTATTTAAGAAAGCTCCCAAAAAAATGGTTGTGAAGCTGAATCTCTCATCACATTGAAGAATGTCCTTCCTACAAACCCAGCAAGGCAGTCTCCCTTGCTTTCTGTTTTCAAATAACTGAATACTTAGAAGTCCAAGTGGGAAAAACTTCAAATACCATGGATAGAAAACAAGCAGAGCTTAGCCTAGCTACACTTGCTCAAGAGATGAAAGTTTCAAATTACTACTACAAAATTAAGTAACAAAAGAAACACTTTACTGTTCAGTCTGGTCTCTTACTGATAGTTAGTTAGACTCTACTGCAAACATTTACTGTATGATGCACAGATGTTGCCTGCATTGGGATCTGACATGTGGGAGCACCCTATGTACAAATGCTTGTCTTATTAAAAAATAAACATGTTGGCTACGATTATTCTCTCTCGTAGAGCAAAAACAATTCTCATAGTCAAGAAGACAGGAGGAAGGCAACTGCTTGAAATGCAAACTTCACTCATGGTTGCAAGTCTCTGGTAGATTCGCATATATTGCTGCAATTACTTTGGAAAAATGGGGGAGCATTAAGAAAACACAAAGGAGAGCAATTCATATTCTCTAGATAACTCATCAGAAAGACAGCCACTGAAAGCAGAGGAAAATTGCAATGCACAGTATGATTTTGGTGTTTTGTTTCACCATCAAAACAATCTTTTTTTAAGAGTTGATAATTTGAATTGCAGATAAATAGAACTTCAGGTCTTGGATTGGTTCTTCTTTGGATAAACTATAGCTCTCAAAGGTCAAACGTAAGAATGGTACACAGGAGGGAAAGCCAATGGATCTGTACCTATTTATACTAGATCATAATTCGGCCACCTTGTATTTTTTTTCCTACATTTCCTCTCTATACCATTTCATAAGAACACAATAGCTAACTCAGACTAATTACATTTGTTACATTTGTGCATTCTTCCACTATATCCAAGGCTACCCATGAGAGATTCCTAGTTCCACATAAGTAGTCTCATGAGTTGTCCTTCACTGTACTTCTCACTGAACCACCTGGAAAACCCACACTAATATTTTCATGAAAAATTGGAACAGACATTTTGAAAAGGAAAAAGACTTATTTCTTTTCTTTCATACATCTTAATTCCATTTTCCTTAAATAGCTGGAGAGTAGTAGAATGGCTGGGCAATGTCCAGTGAAACAGATTGTCAGCTGAGCCTTGGTCTGAAACTATGCTTCACTATCATCAAACAGGAATTATTCATGTAAGTACTTCTCATGTATTCATAGGTTGTGTTGCACATACTCCAGAGGTCCCTTCACAGAAGCAGCCTGCTAGGTAACAACGTCAAATCTGAATGTTCTTAAAAACTTATCTCAGTCATCTTAAGCTAGTAGAGCTGCAGCTGGATCTTCACAGTGTGCCTGGATTCAGTGTGAAAGTTTTCATTGCTCAAGAACTCAAGAGAGAGAAAAAGAGGGATTTATCTCCCCTATCTTTATGTACCTAAAGTATAAATATTGTGTATGAGTAGGCCACCTTATACTCTTTTACAGACAATAGAGAGATATAGGTGCTTTCAAGACATGTTTCACCTTGCCTGTTTCTGTTGTTTATTTTAGGAAGAAATGAGCGTCTTACCTGAGGTACCCATCTCCCTTTTCCAGCAATAAAGGGAGCCTGCACTGTGAAGGTCCACATATGCGCAGAAGGATGTTGTGCCAAAGAACTACACTTGACATTTAGCTATATCATTATAACAACAATAACCAAAAGAAAAATATGAGTAAAAAAGGGAAGTGCCCCAGACCTTAATTTGTATATGATTTCTCTGTAATGTCAAGTAATACATCTTGGCAAAAGCTGAAGTAAATCAAATGCTAGTACAATGATGACAGAATTAATTCCTCTATGTCACAAAACACGTGACAAAGATTTAGAAGCACACAACTAGTGCAAGAACCAGATGCTAGCTCTTCTACAGCAGGCATTGACAACATTTGAACATTTTTTGATTCTGCATCACATCCTCACATTCCTTAGCTTTATTAAGGTTTTCTGAGCCAGATTATCTAAGAAGCAAAACCTGAATTTATCTTAACTCATATTGAACTGGAACAAAATGGACAACTTTTTACATGAAAGCCTTGTTTTCTGGATTATGTTTTATGGGAGGCTTTCAACAGTGCCTCCCGCAATTATCTTCCTATGCAAATTAGAACATTATCCTCTGAATGAGTGGACAACTAGAAGGATTAAAAAAACTGGTTGAATGACCAGGTCCAAATGGTAGTGGTTAGTGGATCATGGTCTACCTGGATGCCTGTGACAAGAATTGCAGGATTCTGTTCTGTGCCCTGTCCTGTTTAATACCTTTATCAGTTCCCTGGAAGATGCAACAAGAGTGCACTCTCATCAAATTTGCAGAAGACACCAGCTTGAGGAACCAGTCAATACACTGAGGACAGGGTTACCATGCAGAGACACCTGAACAGGCTGGAAGAATAGGTCAGCATGAGCCTTAGAAAATTAAGCAAGAACAAATACAAAGCTCTGGAAAGGAGGACTCCTTTCTGGGCACTGCCAGGCTGAAATAAACTCTAAGAAAAGAACCTGAGCATGAGTCAGCAGCAGAGTGCTTTGGCATTAAAGGTGTTCAACACAGTCCTCAGCTGTATTAACAGTACAGCTGGCAGACTGGGTGAAAGGATGATCCCTTCTCTACCCAACATTTGATAGACCAACACTGGACACTATTTTTGAGACTTGTAGTAAAAGACAGTGTCCTGGTTTGAGCTAAATAGA
>NW_010162862.1:0-17076 GCF_000695765.1 Mesitornis unicolor
TTAGTTCTATTTAGCTCAAATCAGGACACAGTATAACCAGTCTCTTACCGTCATTTGTAGTGTCTTGCCTTCCTATGTGCCATCAGCAAAAGAAACTTACCCTAAAATAACCTATTCTGTTTGTATCTGTAGAGGGGCAGACCTTTCTGCGCTAGTGCGTGAGGCTTCAATTTGTGCCTTGAGGCAGGAAATAGCCCTGCAGAATACTAAAAGCAAGAAAGGTAAGAAAGCTGTACAAAAATCTTAAATGAACAGTGAGTAGATAAATGGCATGTAAAGTATTTAAGGTAGTTCAGGACAAGCATAAAGGTGTGTCTGTTGTACATAAATGACTGAAGACTTCTAAGCCAAACAAAAATTAATCAGGTTTGTTTTAAGAACACATAAGCAACTTTGAAGTACACATAGGGGAGAGTACAGGAAAAAATGGTTATGCTGGAGGTTCAGCTTTTTTTTTTTCCTAAAAGAACTGAACTTCGTAACTTTAAAGTTCATGTTAAATGGTAGCATTGACAATTTATATACTAGACTGAATACATCTTTGCCAAACTTCCACATCACTGCCAAAGACTATACCGACTTGCAGATTTACATATGGTTATAACTGCATGCAACTGTATTGTGTAACTGCATGCATGCATCTGGTAGTAATGGCATTAGGAAAATGGGAGTGACGTTTTTGATCTTAGGTGTTTCGCTTATTAGTGGCTCTTGCCAGGAATTTAGCAGGGAGTTAGAAATTGTTTCAAGTACAGTCTTTCCCCTTTCCATATCTTTCTGCACTTTCGTTTTAAGTTATATTTTCCTGCGTTTTAAGTTCCTGTTTTCTGTGCAGATACGAAAATGGAATTGGAAATTAAAACTTTTATATAAAATGTGTGTGTATCTAGATGTTTTTCCAGTACCTTTGTTATTTTACCCTTATGTCAGAATGCAAAGCTAAGATGGAATTGTGACTTTTCAGATTATGTTCTTGGGAAATATATTAGGTTTTCATTATCCTTCTGATTTCCAAGAACCACACTGGAATTTTAGTGGCTTTGAATCTTTCTTTTTGACCTGGTACGTATCCAGTCTCATCTGGTTTTTAACAACAGTAGGTTAACAGAGCGTTGTTTTGACAGAACTAGCATGTTTATTTAGAGAAAAGGGAAAAAAGACTTTGGTTACCCATTTTGCTTGCTGTAGTTGGAAAAAAGCTCTTGATTTGAGATGGAAATTTCTGACTTTATCTTGTTCATTTTCATGATTATCCATAATACAACAGGCTTTATTCAAAGATGGTCATCACTTGAATGCAGCATTCACATTTAGGATTGCAGCCTGGGCACTCATGGTATGGATGTGTAGGCAGTCAGCAAGTCCATAATATATGTATGCATAGCTTGATCTGCATGTTTGGGATGTCCTTGGGCTTGGATCTCCAGGATGTCAGCCCTGGCTGGCATGAAAGTGTGTAAGGTCACTTCTGATTTGAGGCCTTGTTCATTTGTATCTTCAAAAGGGGTTTGCATGTACACAGACTGGAGAATTTCTTCCCCCAGCATTACCACAGGCCGTGCACAGTGCCTCCCCTCCCATACCCTACGTGGCTGTGGCTGGATGCTGTGTGTCTCTCTCAGTCTGTACTTCAGAACCACTTGGCTGAGATCAGTGCTGTTCCTTTCCACTCTATAGAAATGCTGTTGCAGCTTCCTTGTTATGCCTTTACATTTTCTCTCTGTAACTCATTCAGGGGTGTGGCTTTTTTAACACTCAACAGTGGTTTGCTCAAAGGGACTTTTTAATAGTGAAGTGGAAAGATATCCTTTTGTGATATTTCTAAGAATCCATAAATTCTGATTCCAACTTGAACAGTCCTAGGAGACCTGATAGTGTTAGTCACTGTGGTCTGGTAGTTGCCAGATATTGCAGTTTGTCTGGGGAAAGATGGGGGAAATCCTAACAAAGATTGGGCAGATTTTCAATTTTATGAAGTCCCTCTGGAGTTCCCCATCACTGGCCCAGCATCTGACTGCCTAGAAGGGTTTGATATAATTTGATATATAATATAATAACTACTTGGTAGTTATCACTTGTCTCTCTTTTCCAAGCCAATGAAGAAGATGCTG
Organism: Mesitornis unicolor; assembly: GCF_000695765.1. NCBI lineage: Eukaryota > Metazoa > Chordata > Aves > Mesitornithiformes > Mesitornithidae > Mesitornis > Mesitornis unicolor. The sequence continues at coordinate 2,112 of NW_010162862.1, forward strand.
CATAAAAATGATTTCAGCACCAACACCAGAGTGGGACCCTATTGCTGCCTGTTTCCTGTCCTGAAACGTGACCATTAAGCCTTATGCTCCATTTCATGTCCTTTAATCAGCTTTCAGTCCACCAAAAGAACTTTCCTACAATTCCTCAAATTTACCAATCCTCTGGTGGCTGTAACAAGACATAGCCAGCAGTTCTACAGTTTCCCAGTTCCTTCAGAACCTTTGGGTAAACATCTGGTCCTGGTGTTAACAGCCTAATGGACCTCCTCTAGTTTAATAGTTTCTGTATATTTATTTCAAATAGATCTAGTTACTAAGAATGTATGGAGTATGAGAATCTCTTGACACTTTCAGCTGTAAAAGCAAATGCAGCAAATTCATCAACCTTCTAAACTATGACCTTATCCCTAAGTGTCCCTTTTTGTATATTGTATTTTTTTTTTAAAGATAGCCAGTGACCCCACATCACCTACATAGTCTATAAAGCTGCTGTTCTTAAGCAAAGTCTGAGACTTCTCATTACAGCAATTAAGAGCAAATGTGGTTTAGCAAGTGAGATTAATTAAAGTTTTGTATCTTTGTGGTTGAACTTGAAAAGCAAGATCTGGTCCTTGTTTGACACTTTCAAATTAAGAGCAAAGGGAACCAGCTATCCTTCATGCATCTTTGTAAATAGGAAAAATACCTGTTTATATACTCCATAACTCCAATTTATAATTTTTTAATAAAACATTCATACCTACTTATTCAGACTAAATGGTTTAGTCATCAGAACTCAATGTTAATGCAAGTAGCTCAGGTACAGATTACTGACAGCTAAATTCCCCACAGTATCAAGCATTGTGCCTGTTTTTATCATAAAGTAAGGATGAAGTAGCCTAACTTTCAATTAGAAGTACTTTACCAAGCAGTAGGTAAAGGTATGCTTACCCCTATCCATAGCTAATACTCTCATGTTAGTACTGTAGACTATTTCACCTTGACCGTTTCTGATAACCATGGCCCTAACAATACTGATCTTCCTAGCTGATTAATGCTGTTTTCTCCTTGCTTTTTTCTCTTTTAATTGAGGCTATATATGGTTATATAATTTGATTTAAAAGTTACAGACTTAAAAGCAAAAGCAAAATGAAAGTCTAATAGCTTTATTATTTTATGGAATTTTGATGACTCAAAGTAATTTGGCTTCTGTGAACGACCCAAGTTGAACTCTTTTTTTTTTTTTACTATAAGTAAGTAGTGTTTCCTTGGGGAAATAAATCATTATGCTGATATTTTAAATTTACATGTTCATTTATAGTGTTATAATTTTATATGGTTTGAGAATCTTGAATAAGAGCTTCAGAGAACTGAGATGAGAGAGCAGCAAGCTTGTATGTTTAGGTCGGTGAACTTTAACCTTCATCTTTACTTTTACAGCAAGTAAGGATAATTATAGACTTGCTCTTCTGTTTTATACCTTAAACAAGTCCTCATTTTGAAGTTAGTGCCTTCCATCTGCTATGTAGCCTTTTGCTGTATCAGCAGAAAATTTTTAACTCACATCAAATACATTAATGAGCAATCTTTGCTTTTTCATGTCAGCACATCCCATTTCACATTACAAAGATGTATGCAAAGGTAGTGGCAGTACCTATCTGTGGAAGCAAAGTGTCTTAATGAAGTACACAAAATGCACCAAACTGGCTCTAAAGACATACCTTCTGGACCTCTCTCATACCTGATACCGGTGTGTGATGTTAGCATTGTAATGAATCTGTACAGTAGCAGTATCTTGCGATTCTTAAGTCTGGATTGTGAAAGCAGAGGAATCCATTATTTGAGGTATACTTTTGGTATATTAAAAAAGCCTGTTCAAAAGGTTATTAACTACTCTGGATAGCTGCATTAAGGTCAAAAAGGCAATTTGCACAAACTTAAACACAGGGAGTTGTGAAAGTGAAAACTTTCACCACTTCTGACTAATGCCAGACAAGGCAGTGATATGAAGTCAGTTATTTAGGAATTGAGCATCCTGTAGTAAATTGGCATTACAACAAAGTTTTCTAGGTACTTACTAAATACCACTCTGTAGGGAAGCTTTAATACTAAAAATATAGAAAATAAAGCCCAGAACTGGAAGCAGCAGCATTTGAGGCATTCACTTCCAGAATGGTTAAGGGACTTGAATTCTAGCTGGACTTGATGTAAGCTGCAGTGAACTTGGCATCTTTGATAATTAAATTGAGTCTTCAGGTGGAAACACCTATACCAAAAATAACTTTCTGAAACAAGGAAGTACTCTTTGGCTTAAAGGGCAAGGGATTAGAGGGATTAAGATCTTGCCTAAACCTCCTCTTAAGAGGCTACATAAAATGTAAGAGTTCAGGTGTTCACAACACTACTGAATTAGATTTCATCCAACTGACCAGCACATGCAGTTTGTTAGGTTTCATGAATGCTGCCTTGAAATACATGTAAAAATTGCTTGTCACTTGCCTGCAATTTTATTTAGTTATTGATTCTGCTTTGTTCTTTAAGGAGAAATCAAGATTTCCCATAAACACTTTGAAGCAGCTTTTAAGAAAGTGAAATCTTCAGTATCAAAAAAGGTAAGATAAGCTTCAAGCATGTAAGACTCATTACTTCCCTGGAGAGGATATTCTCTTTATGCTGGGGACTGGTGGGAATAGTTAAAGTTGCAGTATACTTGCATGTATTTCAAACTGTTGCTACCTTTGTCTGCATTGAACAAACCTGATGTATTTTACAAGTTCAGAAATTAGTCTCCCTTTCAGCTGCAGATGATGCATTGCAGGTAGATGGATTACCATGCCATCAAGTTTATCTTTTAGTCTGGCACTTTGGACGTCTCATAGATATTCCCAGATTAGTTCCTGGCCTGGCCCAAACCTCTTACAGCTGTGGAATTTTCCGTTAAAAGTCAAGGCCTTTAGAGCACACACCACCTTTTTTCCCCCTGGACAGATGTGACACCTAAAGGATGCTCAACCATTTCTGTTAATGTGCAAAAGACAACATTTTGAGAGAGGACACAAAACACACTATCATTTTAGTTATTTCTTATCAGTTCTTCATTATTTGCATGTCAAGGAAGTTTGATTTAAGTTTCCTTATGACCTGTTCTTTTTAATGACTGAAAAGGAAGCTGTTCAATCATTTTAATTACTAGAGTTGAGAAGTTAATATACATAGGAATTGTTATTGCTGCAGAACTTTTGTTTTCCTGTTTTTTTTGACACTAGCCAGAGAGGAGTTAACTATTTCCTTTCATTGTCATTGTACGTTGCTGGTCAGTGACCTTTTCTAAAATTTAAAAGGGATCTTTGCCTCCAAGACCCTTTACAGATGGTGTTGGCTGTTGGTTTCTTCCCCTTTGCTAACCACTAAGCAAACAGTTCAGAAGCAACACCCACTCTTAACATAGAAATCACTGGTAATTATTAGGACATATTCCTTCTGGTTCTTCAAAGTTAACCAGAAATATCATTCTGCATCTGAAATGCAGCTTAAATATCACATGTGTCAGAGCTCTATATTTCAGTTATATCCATCTGAAGAATCTTTTTTCAAGTACAAGATACTCATGTCCTGTTTCCAGGTGCTACTTCCTATCTGCTAGACAAATTTCATCTGACAAAAACTCTATACCCCTTCCTATGAATACTGAAAAATACAAGAAGCTGCATCTCACTGATTTAGTGCTTCTATCTCCTGACTTCCTTCCCATACACATCTGAGTTCAGTTAACTTGAGTCAACCAATTACACCAAAAGCAAGACAAACCAAAATAAGTTCTTAAAGCCATGGAGAGACATTAACTTCTGAAGCCAGTTATTTCAGTGGAAGTTAACATCTCTAAGTATTCTGTTCCTCAAAACTCTAATTTTGGGTGACTAGTGAAAAGGATTAAGGAAGTTACAGTTAATAAGTTAGACTAGCAAAAGAATCTTGACTGTTCATTTTGGCAAAAGTAGATGGGGAGTCAAGTGTCCATTCTGCAGCTCCCTTGTCAAAGAGGACAGTCACCTCCTCAGTGAAGCTGCAATCTGAATACTGTGGCAATATTAAGTATAAAGAACTCTGCCAAAGGCTTCTGTTAGTTACATATCACTGGTGTCTATCACTGGAGAACCTCATTTATGAGTCAGGATAAGGGTGGGTTTTTTTCCTTACTTAGTTTTTTGTTTCTAAGTACAGCTAGTGGCTCATATAGCTGTTTTGTTTAACTTTCTGGTTTAATACATATTAAGTCACTTGTAAACATTGCATGATTTTTTTACCATTGTCTGAAGTGGTTTTTTTCCCCTCTTATCTTGGCACTGCTAGGATCAAATAACGTATGAAGAACTGCGTCAGTCGCTGTGCAGGTGATACATTTGGACAGTTCCCAAGAGAGACTTACTCTACAGCAGTGGAGAGTTTTGTAATACCTGTGCCTGATTTGAAGAGGCAGGTTGGAAAAGAGCTCTACTAAATCTTGCTCCACTTTTTAAACTGTACCTGAAAAAACATCATCATAACCTACTGCTCTAAGCCATCCTTAATTTAACTATTTCCAGAATAAAAGATACAATACTTACTTCCTGCTTATTACCATTTACATTTCAGAAATTAATGCTTTTACTGCAAAGGGCCAATACCATTCTGATGTAATATTTGATGCCTTTAATCAGAAATCTGAGGCAGAGAAGCTAACCCTTCATAGTATTTACATTGCTCAAATAGCTGTTTTTCAAGAACAAGGACTCTGGAATAATCACTGGGAGAAGAGCTGTGAAAGTAGTCTGGGAAAGTAGCACACAGTGTGTTGTTATACCGTTAATCGTGCCTTTCCCAAACACAGTGACAGGTGATTGTGCCAGCAGTTTCTCAGAGCTTCTAACAGCTTCCCTTTACCTTCTCAAAAGAAACAATCCAGAGATGGCAAGCTGGCCTAAAGTCACCTGGGAGAGACTAAAGTTTGGAAATCTGAGCAGCACTATGATATTATGATTTAACAGCCATGTAAGAAACATTTGAAACTGTAAGAGTTATCTAAAGCTGATTCTTAATGTTTTTTTAAACAGACAGATCTGAAACAAAAAAGTTCTATTACAGGTTTGAATTTCTTAGCTCAAGTGTTTTGATATCCTCGAGAGAAAGGAAACTTTTACACTAACAGGCCAAGAGCCTCAAGGTTCTTTTTGTTGTTGTTGTTGTTGGTTGGTTTTTTTAAATACAGGAAATTCCATCTAGGAAAGAGGGTCATAACTTTCAGCACCAGCAAACTGGGAAGTGTTAAGACAAAACACTGAAATGTGACAAATACTGAGTAATTTCTGAAACTAGAAAGCTTCATGGATTTTTCAACCACTGTCCTGTTTCTACAAAGTTCTAATTATTAATCACAGTTCCTATCTTTGGTCAATCTTACTTTTTCTAAAAGTGCTGCAACCATCAGTCAAGAATCAGAACAGGAAATGGATGATTTCTGCCAAAGACTTTCCATTAAACTTGCCAAGTTTGATAATAAACTTTAAATAACTTTTAAAGTCATGAAACTTCCATATAAAATAATAAAATAGCTTTCGTAAGCAGCATTTATTCTGTTAGCATGCACCCTACTTTAAGAGCAAGGATGTGACCTTGAACAACCTGATCTGACTTCAAGACTGACCTTTCCTTGAGAGGGAACAGCACCTTACTCCTTTGAACTGCCATCTTGGAGATCTTGCCCACTTTTTCCAAAGATAAATGTGGAAGGCTATTACAAATAACTAATCACCACAGAGTTGTGTGTTTAAAATACTGACACTCACAGCAGCTTGTTCTTCTCACTGATTTTTGCCCAACATGGTATGATATTGCATCCCTTCTCTGGAAAGCCTGAGACTCAGTGACTCAAGCCTGTATGACTAACAAATGAAGTCCCTGCATATAAAGCAGACGATGATCTGTTTGTAAATGTAAGTCAGGCTTGGAGCTGTAGAAGTTACCGATTCCCAGAAATCGAAGATGAAAGAGCACCATTTTATCTCAGTAGTTTCACTTGTGGATGTTCACTGCAGTGAGGCAGTGCAATTAGTACATATCAGTTAAGTGACTAATGTCAAATCATAACTGGATAGCAGGCACCGACCTATAAAAGAACCACCTGTGTTACATAAACTTTTTTCCTGTTTTAGCTCTACAGCTACAACTTCACACTTTGGATTTTTTTACCACCTTCTGTAAATAAAAGGCTTTTATTTTATAGGAAGCTACAACTGTATCCAAGTAAGCTCTGAACCCTTTCACTATAATAACATACAAGTCACTTGAGTGTTTTAACAGCTGACCAATGGAAAAGAGAATCAAGTAGAAGCCTCATGAAAACAGTATATGCTACCTCAAATATAAGTTTTGAAACTGTCAGACATTTTACCTTTATATTTGATAATTCTAAAGGCTGTCACTGTTTTTTACCTGCCTATGCTATCCATTGGTTTCAGAACAAATAAACTGTATGTGAACATTTGATCAGGATTTTAAAAGTCTCCAAAACTGTGATACAACTTCAGCAATACAATTTAGGAATACATCATGCTCTTTTTGGAAAAAAGATGTGGCAAGCAAGCTACTGTACAGTTGAAAATAACCACATGAATGATTTCTCATATGCTTAATATACAAAGAATGATCTAATGATGATTTCCCTTAACATGTGATGATAGTGGAAAAGGAAATCGGGTTTAAATTTACAATAAAATCTGAAGTTTAGCTGGAAGGCAGAAAAAGCCAGATTAGTCACATGTCCATATCCTGTTTGCTTACATTGCCTGGACTACAACTCTGTCAGGGAGCAGCCAAGGGTGTGCAACTGAACTGACTGCTCACACAAGAAAGTGCTGCACCCGCACTGCTACCTTTTTTGTGGGAAATTCTGCTTAGCCTATAGTGCTTATCACTGAAAAAACTTGATAAGAGATCAAATGTAAGATCCTCTGTACTTGTACACAGAAAATGGGAATCACTTTAAGGAACAAGCCTTTATGCAATACAGACCACTACTTTGTTCTGCATATGCAGCTACTGCTCCTAGCAGACATGCATAGAGGACATTTTCCCTATAGTCATCTTGTTTCTCCTGGGACAAGATGAAGGAATTGTTCATTACACTGTTCTTATCTCCCTTTTCCTGAGGTGAGCCACATACCTAAATCACAGTAACAATTCTGTCCCAGAGCACAGTGGATGCCAACTTAAGCATGGATAGGGGGCAGAGGCAGTGCAGGGAACTGTCAGCAGGGAAAAAAAAATACTGTCTTCATTCTTGGCTCAATAGGAAACTTTTCCAATATTTTTGTCCTCACTAAAGGCTTGTATACCACTGCAGGCTTGGTTGTGAAATAGATTTGATAGAGAGATAATTGTCTATGTAGAGTTGCAGGTTGCTGTGTTAAAGGCCTATCCACATGATTTAGACACACCTATTTGTCAGATTGTTTTCCTAGGACCTTGCAGAACAACCTTCACCAACCCAGAAATAGCTCCTGTGCTTTGCAGTGTGCAAGTTAAAACAGCAGACCTTGCTTTGCCTTAAGTGCTTTGAGACTAAAATGACAGAGGACTACACTTTCCAAAAGCTGTGTTTTAGACCACTTGTCATGCAAGATCACTGCAAGCAACTTTTCTCCTGTTTGTCCAACAGGGTAAGTATGGCAGCCTGCAATCTATAACAGTGTAAGACCAGATTACTGGTTGGCGAAGCTCATCATTAAGTAAGGAATGAACAGCTTTAAGTTCTGCTGTGGCATGTCATTTCATGTGATACAAGAATAAATGCCAAGGAGACAGAGGTAAACCACTAAGGTCATTGCCTAATGGTGTCTGCTTACCTAGAACAGATCCATTTCTCAACATCTGCAAACTTTAGGCTTGCTGGCTACATTTAAATGACTTGACCAGAGAAATTCTGCAAACAGAACAAAAAGCCTTCAGTACATTTCAACTGACCTCTGGTTCCAGGGAGGAAGTCTTGGCCTGGATGTAAAAGCATGGGAAGTATGGAGCTGGAAAGATGCATCCATTTAACACATGTTAATCAGCTACTGCTGTGGAGCAGGCAGGTTCAACACCACCACAAGAATGTCAGAGCCAAGAGTTGTTTTGAAAGAAGAATATACCCACACCTGTCCTGTGAGAAAACTCATGCCTAGCATGATAAGACTCCAGGATGCATTACTTACTCCACTTAATCAGCCTCAAATAATTAGGGAGGGGGAAGGGATGTTAAAAGCTATGCAAGGCAGTTTATTCTGAAACCTCTAAGTTTTTCTGAAAGCCCTGAAGGGGATTCAGAGCTCTGCACAATTTAACTGCAGCTAAGATACTTGGATGACATGTTTAACACAGCTAACCCAAAGTCAGCTGTGTTTTGACAGTTAAACCCCTGGCTAATGTCACATAAAGGAGAGGTTTGCCAAATTGACAAAAGGAACAAACCCTAGCAAGCACGTAGAAAGGACAACTAACTCATTCCATCTGAGTAGATTTATTAAGAAAAGATAATGAGGTTAACTGTCAGGGTTCTTAATGCTTTTTAGGATTAATTCCTTCTTCACTGGTAAGCCAAAGCTCCCTCCAACTTTGAGATAAAATATTTCAAAAGTTATATTAACCTGTTTCTGCCAGATCTATTTTAATAGCATTAATGAGAACTATTTAACTCCTTAAAAGCAGTAACTAGATGGTTCATATGTATTCTAAAAAATTAACATTTCCTGTTTCTGCACCATGCCTTTGGACTAAAGGCCACATTATAAGTAAGACTCAGACTGGTTATTTAGAATATATAAAACACAAGTCAATTACTCCAGCTGGTCTTAATTCCCTTTACCAGTGATTCAGAAATGCTTCTGTGTTCTAGGATGAAACTATGCTGCAATATAGGTTAACTTTCAGATGATCTGTTTCTGGCAAAATCCCTACCACTGAAGTTAAATGCCCAGGCCTCTTGTGTATTATAGGGAAATTGTATACCTAAGAATGGCAGTTACCAATGCTTGCAAGAATCAGACCATGGTTTAGATACAAACATAAGTCTCTCTGGCTCTGATTAACCAAGCCCAGTAAGTGTTCTCCAGTGTTTTCTTTCAGAAAGATTATGGCAAGCATAGATATCTTCCTCAGAATTCTTCACTACTCTACAGCTTTTAAAGTGAGAATGTGGTATTTATAATTGGAGTTGGAAGGGAAGATCATAGTCAGGACACCTTAAAGCAACATTAGCAGTTTTAAACAGGAAAGACAGCAACTTCAGTCCTGTTTAAAAGCAGTAATTCACACTTGCACTACCCATTGGGAGGACAGTAAGAGGCACCAGTGATTGTATGAAATAGGTGACTAAGCCCAAGTATGAAAGTTCAACTCTGAGCTCTCACTAATCCTAGATGAATACTTAAAATAATCAATTTCTCAACCTTAGCTTTTAGCTGTAGAACTTTTTGGCAACACTTTCCATCCTTCATTCAGCTATGGTAAACCAACACTGAAAAGATTTAATTCCACCATTCACTTCTTGAATTGGGAACAGATGCAGAAGTGCCTTAAAAAGAAAAACTGTTTCACAACTTAAGCCTATTCAATTCTTTCAGCCAGTCAGTTGGCAAGGCAGCAATTCTTTACAGTTCATCTATACCACCACTCAATAGAAGAGGTCTTGCATCTGCTTTAAAAATACCAGATTTCACTAAAGTTTAAGTCCTTCAGCATTAGGATACCAGTCAAAAATTCACCCAACATTACTTTAATATCTGGTTTTTAATGACATGCAAAAATACGGGATAAAGTATATTTTGACATCCCACTATACCCTGAGCAATTTGCTGGCTAGCTGGCATGTTAGTGGCATCATGAAGTCACTTCGTAAGTTGCTGGTACACTTTCATACCATTTCTATTACTTAACCACAGGTAAGGGCTCACACTTTAAAAAACCAAAACAAAACACACATTCGAAACAGAACTGCAATCAATTGAGGGTTAAGATGTACCAACACATTCTTCTCAGGTGCTCGGCTTCTTCCCGCCACAAAACACACCACCAAACCCTTAAACCCCACAAAATGCAGGAGGCTGGAGACATCTAAAAATTAGTTTACTTACAGTAGACCAGTGTGCACAGCAGCTGAGACTTCCACTTTCATCAGATTCCATCTTTCAGATAACAGAACAACATACCATAGGATCACAATTTGAGATTTAAGGGTGAGTTGTAGCCATCTATGACAGCTTAAAGCCGTCATCAATGCATTAGATGCTAGAAGACCAATACACTCTGCTGAGGTATGTAGAGATTCATCCTTCAGGGTTCAGCAAGCCTATCCATTCTCTGTTCCCAATTTAAAAACTTCTGAAGCAGGAAGTTTGGTTATCACCACACGTGCTCTCACCACATTTTAATACAAAAGACAGACAAGTGTTTATGGAGGGTACTGTAGGTTTAGGGGAAAAAAAATACCAAGATCATGTAGCAATACCCTTCTGTGTACACAAATGTAAAACTTTAGGACAAGCCTAATAATTTTTCTTTGTGGATCACAGAAAACTGAACTGTAACAAGATTTTAAAAAACCAAACCACACAAACCAAAACCTAGCAGTTAATATGAAGTCACCTAGTGGCTTACACAATGTGATTCCAAACGCTAGCCGCTTGAGCAGTATCCTGCCGCAAGCAGCTTAGGCAGTAGGTGGGGACCCCCAGAGTTGGCAATTCCCTGCCTTTTTACAAGGAAGTCACAGAAGCCATCTCCAACATGCCAACTGCTTTCTGATGGATTGCTCCTTTAAAGGCAATTTCAGTAGGAAAATTAGAACTTTAAAGCAATGCTTCAAATGACACGTTACACATTTAAACCAAAGCAGACTTAAACATTTCTGTGCAAATTTAGTTCTTCCACCCATACATTTGAAAACAGGTTCAACTGAAGGTTTAAGCTGACAAATCACATTAGTTTAGAATTAACAGGTAAGTACAGCATTTTAACACTATGGTCATCTAAACAGCACAGTGTGGGCTGTGAGGAGGGCTACATTGAGAACTTTTAAAATATTAAGAGACATATATTTTATATAGATTTAACACCTGCCAAAGTAAATTCTGTAACAAAGTGATTTAGCATTATGCATATAACACTGATCCTTGGGCAAACATACACACATTAAATCCATGAATCTGAGGACTGCAAGGAATGTTATAGCTGGTAGGAGTCTGCTACAAAATCCTTAAGGATGCATTGCTATGTTGCTGTAATCTTTATGTAGGACACTGGTGAACATCTTTAGCAAGAGACCTTATACCAGCCACTTTAAAGCAAGCAGACATTTCAAAGTTTTTTGGTTGCCAGAAGTTTAATCTTCCTTCACTTCACCCTTTAATTGCCTTTTCATGCGTGAATATGGGCTGATTGTGTCGTCCATCACGAAGTCATACAGTACTTTTATCCAAGAGTTATATTGTGGCAGGTTGTCATAGTATTCAGCTGCTATTTTCTTCACCTAAAGAGGAGGTTAAAGGTTTATTTACAATTTATATTGGCACCAACCATGAGAACTTTACAATCCTCAACCTGTAACTTACTGCAGCATAGTAGAGATTGCATTTTAGATGTCACATTCTGCAGAAAAGGCTACTCATGCCACACAGTGAAAGTTTCTTGAAGGAAAAAAAAAGTTGTTAACTAAACTTAATGAGAAACTTCTATATTTAAGCTAACCAGAACAAACTCTGCTAACGCTCTGAAGCCTGTGCACCACACTACCTACAGAATTATGTAGCTCACACAAAAGCAAGCAGTCTGGTTCCCTGTGGAAGTGGGTGACTCAGTTCAGTGCTGACTCATAGATATGAGTCTCACTAAAAAGGATGTTGTAAGTTCTAGGAAGAGATGTTCAAAACAGCTATTTTTACATGTAGTTTCAAACCTCAGCACTCGGAGCAAAAACCATCTTGTTTCTGAGGGCAGGCATTAAAGAATTAATATAAACTGCTTCCAAATACTTTATTCTCAGATATAAATGCTGACTAGGTAACTGTTTTAAACTAAGAGAGCTAGAGTTTCAGTTAGATATCCTTACAGATATTTAAGGCAAACCAACTAAAAACCTTAAAAACCTGAACAGAACAAAACTGATTTTTCACTAAATTACATAGCTCTAGATAAAAGAAAAAATTAATCTGTATAAACAACAGACAATCCCAAGATATTTGCATGCCTAGTTTGGAGCAGATCATTTTGATCCATCACCACACTTACAGAATAGTGCATATCTAGCCAGTGTTAGTTTAAATCTAGTTTACTTTTATTCAACAGTAAATCTCAGCTCACCCTTTCCCCATCTGGAATCAAGTGTTCAGTACTTCAGTGAGCTTTAGCTCACAGCATAGCAGAGTCCAATCAAATTAACTACACTGTTCTAAAAGAAAGCTTTGTTTTCTTATCAGAGCTGTGGATTAAAAGTCCTGTAGCAGAGCTAAGTATTTGCCTCTGCAATTAAATACTTTAAAAAATATTTCCTATTTACAACTCAAGTACTGCTGCAAGTGAAATGCTGGTTCACCAGCAGAGATCTGGGTATAAAAAGAAGAGTTCAAGCAACTTTAACTGTATCTGTAGGATGAAATTGCTAAATAAGATAAATCCTCTGTCTTAAAAAAAAAAGAGACTGAACACACAAAAACGAAGCCTCAACAAACCCAATTACAGAATGTAACTGTCATGCTGGATAAATGCTGGAGTAGTTATTTCATCTACAGTTCCACTACTTAAAGCAGAATTAATCAAGTTTAGACTCCACCAAAGGCACAAGCTTGCAAGGTCTTACTAAGTGCAATAACAAAGCCACAAGACCAACACTACAGCTAGTCAAACTGCAAATTTGGTGTCTTTTCACTAAAGATGTGTGTTACGTGTCACCCTGGAAGCCTGTGTTCTCATGCTCCAACTGGGAAACACACACAATGAGAATCAAGCTAGAAAGAGACCAGCAAAGATTGACATGAGAGAAAGTTCACATCCGCCACTCATGCTTTGAAGCCTTAATTCTGTCAGTGTACAGCTGACAATTACTTAGGGTTCAAAGGTTCTCACTAGAGCACACAGAGCTGCTCCAAAATCAAAAGCTATTAAACATTTGTCAGCAGTACAACAAACATTAACATTACCTCAAACTGTCTCTTTTCCCCACCAGAGAATATCAGTGATAGAAGAGACTGGGGGATAAGCACACATTACAATATTGTCCTTAAGATTTCAAGGATAGAGACAGCAAATCTCTGAAGATATCTGCAACTTCTTAACTGGCTTTCTGCGTACTCACAAACTGAAGAAATTAGAAGGCTGGTTGTAATTACAGAAAACTAAAGTTAGTGCAAAGCATAAAACATGTATTTCCTCCTCTCTCCTTTTATGGAAGAGGCCTGAGCAGCTTGTTCAGGATACCACTAAATGGTAGTAACTACCCCCTTCATCACTTGACTTCAAAGTTGTTCTCTCTTTTTTTTAGGCTCCTAACTTCCATTCCTCTATCAGTGTTGTACTTGATCTTAAAGTTAAAGTAGGGCTTATTTTAAGAAAAAGCAGTACCTTGGAAGTAAACTTACCAGTGGAAGGCTCTTCCCAGGAATATTGGGGAAGTCATGATGTTCATTGTGATAGCCAACATTAAAAGTGAGCAAATTAAGCGGCCCATAGTAGGAGTAAGTCTCATGTCCTTTTAAAAACATGTAATGTTCAGCTATGAAGTGTCCTGAAATTGGATGCAACCCAAGGCCAAGTACTGACCCAGCAAGCATGTAAAAAATGGATTTAACTCCCCATAAATAATATATCATGACATCAAAGGAAAGCTGAGCCAACAAATTGATTATTTCAAGTCGAGTAATGGGTTTGGGATTGATGCAGAGAGGTCTAATCGCATAGAAAAAAGGCTGAAGAACAATCCATATGAACTTCCTAAAACGAGTGCAGAAAAACCAGCCTTCAAAGTTGGTTGGAATGTCCACATCAATTCCATCGCCACCCAAGTAACGATGGTGATCCATGTGGTATCTCTTGAAGGATATGGAGTATGGGAGACCAAGAGGGAGGTTGGCAAATATTCCATACCATCGGTTCCACATGGCTTTGCTGTTGCCAAAGGCACTATTGTGAGAGATCTCATGAATCGCCAGAGTCATGGAGTGGCTGATACAGCTTCCAAAAACATAGGCCCAGAAGATTACCCATTTCCAGTCCAAGTCTTTAACTAGGTAAAATGCAGTCAACTGTGCAAGAACCATCAGCACAACCACCCAGATCAAGTTGTAGTCTGGCTTCATCAACGCTTTTATCTCCGGATGTTTAGCTAGATGGGAAAGAATTAAACGAAAAAGGAGTTGTTCAGAAGCCCTCCTCACAGCCAACTATGCCGATTAGATTACAAGAGCAGATGCAGTCATTTCTTCCCTTCCTCCTCGTTAGGATTTGTCTGTAAAGGTAATAAAAACACACCACCTTCCCACTTGTGATATTTAATGCTATAATGAATCCTTTAGAACTAAATCATTTCAGCATTTTTCTGTTGCTCAGCAACTAGACACCTACGTGCCAAGCACCACTACCACCTCCAGCCTACCCAGGAGGAAAAAGGCTTCGAACCGACAACCCACCAGAAGGGCTCAAGTAAGCTCAGAGTCCATTCAGGCATTTTACTTCAAAACGCGGTTATTTACCACCAATACTGGGTGCCGCTATGACCTCTACACATGATATACGATGTATTTATAAGGGATAGCAGACATCAAGTATCCAGCTCGCTACCGAAGGGCCCTGCGGAAGCGGGCAGCAGGGAGGGGTAATCGCTGTCTGGCAGCGAAGCGCGCCCCGGCTGCGTCCGGCGCCCCTCCGCAGCTGCTCAGCGCTCGCTCCGCAGCTCAAAATGGAAGCCCGGGCCGCCCACCCC
>NW_010162863.1:0-8408 GCF_000695765.1 Mesitornis unicolor
ATATAAATATATACAATATTATAAGTACTAGATATGCTGAAACAATCTTTTATGTGATCATTGAGGAATACAAGGAAATGTGCAGAAATAATTTCTCTGAATTTTATTTATTTGACCTCTTTTTATTATAGATGATGGCTTTTTTTGTTAGTTTGCACCTCAAATTAAAAAATTGAGCAAACTTGCCTGGCTACTGCATTACTTTAGTTCCCTTGCAAAGAGCTAATAGTCTTTTTATTTGCTATGTTCTCCCAGACTCAGTTACCTTGTGGTGTTCACCTTTTCTACAGGTTACAATTTACACTGTTTGCATTGCAGAAAGTCAAACACTGAATAAGTAATTTTGGGACTAGTACCCTTTGCTTCTGTGCAAAACCAGAGATCAGACTGCACTGCAGAACAAGTGGAACAATCTGAAAAGAAGTTTGGTAATTTGGAGATGGGCTGGCTGCTCCGTAGACCATTGTAAGGCAGCGTGTAATGCAGCATCCAGCATCTGTCTGAGCAGTTTGCAATCAATGTTACTTACTCACTTGGGTATAACACATTCTAAATGAGCTTTGGAAGAGTAATTTACAAATAGGACTTAAGTGACGGAATTTATTTGACAGCTTAAAGTTACTGAATCCAGTAATTTATTATGATAAAAAGCTTTCAGTTATTAAGTAAATTATTTGAATATTGGAGACCTGGTACTGTTGATTAGGCATGGATGTTTTCACAGATGTAAAAAAAAAAATTTTAACTTCACAACGTTGCATTCCTAGCTCAGTAATGATGATCCTAAAAAGAAATGTTATACAAGAAATGGATAACCATGAAAAATAACTTAAATTGGTGCTTGTGGCGTCACTATCATCACTAACAATATAAAGGTTTATGTAGGAAAAATCACTCAATTCTAAATGTTTGAATCACTCTTCCCATCCATATCCATGTCACGGTAAGTTTTGCAGTGATCCTCTAACCTGCACGAGACATCCTGATGTTCTCAGAAATTGCTGCTGCACTGGGAGTACTGCTCACCTCAGCGCAGGTGAAAGGGATCTCTGTTCTTAACAGACTCTAGGGAGCCTCACGTTGATCTTTCTGAAAGCATGGTAAACTCCTGTGTGATGTTCCCAACTCCTACTACTTACTTTCTCTGCTGACACTGATGCTTTTCTCAGCAAACTCTCCAAACTTGCAGAAGAGCGCATAAGGAATATACAATAACTGGTTTTGGTAGGGGATTTTTTACTCATGCTTTTCCTTATTGCAGTCTATGGCAAAGCAACACTTCAAATGAGTCTGTTAGAAACTGTGTTTTTCAAGAACAAAGGGATACTTTTTGCCAAAAGTAAAAGTAAGAAGTAGCCTTCTGCTCTTGGCTATGAGTTCTGCTGGTGTTCTTCAAAACCACCTTGTGTATGAGTAACAGATTTTGTACAGATTAATTAAAAAACACAAAGTGAAAAACACTGTTGACCGTTTTTAATGTAGTTGATTGGACCAACGTAAGGTAATAAAGGTTAGCCTCTTCATGGCATCAACCGTTTTTATGACAGAAGTATTTGGTGTTTTAAATATCTCTACAGGGAAACATAGTGGCAGCAAAGGATCACAAAGATATCCCCTGTAATGGAATTATGAATGCACAGATTGCTTCAAATTTCTACAGCATAATGGGGAAATAAGAATATAATAAACTCTTTTTGGAAGACAGGCTTTAAAAAACAAATTAACTTGCCGAGCAGTCATTGTCTTGAGGAAACTTGACATACTTCTGGCTACAAGATCACCCAAGACATCTGTGATATGCAAGTCTCGTGGCTGGTACTTGGGTGTTTGGTAACTGTGTTTGTGATATCATTAGTGTTGGAACATGACATGCATATTTATCCCGTATTAGAGCCTTCTGCTTTGGTAATCACTTCTTTGGGAAAAATCAGTATGGAGACAGCTCGACTACCAGTGTGCCAATGATAGACAGAAAAGCAGCCAAGCTGAAACATTCTGCTATCCTGTTTCTCTGGTACTTAATAGTCACTGAAAGTTGAAGGTGTGGGTGGATAAATAAAGGCTGGTAGCCAGGCAAAGCACGTGACATGGGAAAACTATTCTTGGACTGATGTCAAGAATGGGATTGACATTCACAAAAATCATGTGTCACTTCTGCTTCTTAAATGGCTGATAACTTCAGGTGCCAGGGAAAACATTTATTGACTGTGTAGCAAATATCTATATTCTCCTGTAAACATCCTTGTTTGCATGGCAAACAGATATTCTGCACACATTTTCCCTGGATGAGCAAACAGCAGAAGGCATAAATGAAGTGAAATCTGGCAGTGACTTGGGTGTCAGGAATGTAAGTCCATAGCTGTGATTTTTGTTGTATTCATTCACTCCACTAAAACAATTTCTTTCACCATCAGACATACATAATTCCTGTTATGGGATTCCTCTGAAGTAACACATTCGTGTGGGACTGGTGCCAGAATAGTTACTGTGCTATGTGAAAAGCTGTTTCCTTTTCTAGATGTCCTTGAGCTGTATCAGCCTTCCCTATATTCCTTCTTTTGCTGCTACAGGCTCTTATGACTGTCTTCCAGAAAATCTTGCAGCAGCATTTAAGGCTGTACCACTATATGCTTCATTGCCCTGCTGGAGGGCAAATACAGCGCAGAGTATGCATGCATGTTATTTAGCTTTTCCTTTTCCCAATACACATTTAAATGTATTGGCTTAATCCGTTGGCAAGGGTTCCCCTGAAGACTATGTTCATTTTTTGGGCAGTAGTCAACTCAATGAAAGAAGCAAATATTTGTGTTACTGGAGATACCCTAAATTATGCCCTACACAGTCAGGTTCTCATTTGTTTGTCACCTGATTTCTGTGCTCCTGGCTACTCTGCCTCAGAAAGGTGATTGAACACATCTTGATCCCACCTAATATACTGCCTGTAGGTATAGAATGCTCTTGAGGAGAGACAAATGTGATTTTGAGGCTAGGTCTGAAACAGCTAAGTCCTTTTAGCTGGTAGCTATATTCTGCCTCGTAGATAAGCATTGAAGTTACTGAGCTAAGCTGTAAGTGGTTGGCGTCACCTCTTCTGCCTTAAATCAACCGTGGCCTTTGAGCTGAATCCTCTCTCATCATACCCATATTCAGAGAGTAAAAGACCTCTCTGGGGAATTACATTCCAGAGTCAAAGTGTCCTTCTGGAGGAGATGGTGGATATCAGATGGCCGAACTGAAATTCTTTTCATTCACAACACATTACAAGATTAAAAGGCAAGCTAATGTACTGCCTGACAGGTCCAGCAGTCAGCAGAACATCTCTTCCTAATGATATCCACATAACTGGTAGCATTAGAAAAATGTAACAGAAAGAGAAAAATAAATACCTTGGGATGGGAAAAGAGGATTTAAGGAGCAGATAAATTATTATGGGACACTAAAAATTGTTTCTTACTTTGATATACATAATTTAATCAAATTATCAAAGCACTTAGAAAAGTATTTAGGTTTGGAGTAGTAGGTGCTGATGGGACTTGAATTTTTGTTTTGTCCAAACATGATCTAGAATACCTTTTCACATATAGTTTTGAAGTGTTCCTGAAAGACATCCACTATGGAATCATTATGAAAATATAATTAGACATGTATTTAACTGCAGCTTACCTAAAATAAAGATCTGTCAGGTAGTGTATTTGAAAATTGTTTGAAAATTGTTTTAAAAAATCTATAACCCCTTGTAGAAAACTGCAGAATAGAAACTTGCTGCTGCCTTAATTTCTTTTGTTGTACATGCGCACGCACACATAAATATATATACATATGTATGAAATTCAGAAATATTCCTGCACCATTAATTACTTCCTTGTAAGTAATTAGACTTAATAGGATTGAGATTCACTTGGCACCTTTCGTTGTCTGTTCTTCAGGTTGTCTTTCATCTGATCTAGTGGAAGGTGTCCCTGCCCATGGCAGGTGAGTTGGAATTAAATGGTCTTTAAGGTCCCTTTCAACTCAAACCATTCTATGAATATATGGTGACATTTTTGGAATTTAACTTCTACTGTATAATGCAAAGCAAAGAAGAACAAGGGAAAAACCTGTGTCACTCTTAGCTCCATGGCATCTATTCAAGGGATCTTTCAATAAAGCAACTAGGGAGAATGATTTTAAAAAAGATAAATGTGGTTTAAGGATACTCATGCTTTCTTCACAAAAAAATGATACTGAGACATTGCAATTGCTTGAAAATCCAATTGCAAATGTCTGTCTGAAGATCAGAATTTTAGTTATGAGCAATAGTAGTCTGCAAAACATTTGGTTCTCTTTCCTCCATCTGAAGAATCTTACAATATCACTAATGATAGAAATGCTGTTGTGTGCTGGTATGATTTTATCACCATTCAAGACTGGCATTTTCTGCAGAGGCAAAAGGAGAGAGAGTGAGGTCAGAACAAAGTTGTGCTGGAACTTTGCTTATATTGGTACTTCTAAGAGTTCATAACAAAACTGCTATCTCAGTTTGGCCATGGGCTGTAACATTTAAAACAAATGTTTTGTCATATGCATTATTTTAACTAGAAACTATACTAGAAATAAAGAACAATGTAGCTCTGGATTTCAGACTGTACTGAATAATGACAATGGGTTTTTTTCATAGATGATGACTTCTGCTGTCAGGTGAAAACCTTTAGAGGTTATTGAAATATTTACTGAAACATCTGTTGCTGCTGATTTCTTCTATTCAGCAATGTCCCGTATCTCTGAAAGCTAAACCTAAAGAAGTTTGAAAGATGATGCAATTTGGGATTATCAGCCAGTGTCAAATTGCAGATCACTGAGTGCACTCTATAGGGAGGTAGGGGAAAAAAAGGAGTTAGAGATACTGAAATTAATATGAAGTGCCTGCAACAATATAAAGAGAGATACATTAGATTCTCCTAAATATTTTGTATTTTTTAACTTATGATGTCTATAAAGAGTAATCATTAGCAACTTTGCACTGAAAGTGCTTTAAACATTTTCTGCAATACAAAACAAACCATCCTACATTTTTTGGTGAAAGCAATACTGAAATTGTATTACCCTTATTTGTATGAGTTTTACAGACATCTTAAGGAAATTAACTATTTCAGCAAACCAACCATAACCTATAATTTTATGAAAATTGAATTTTGTATCAGAAAAAAGCAGTCACACAGTATAAAGCTTTTTGTGAAAATGATGCAAACATTTTTTACTGTATACTAAAATTATCTAATCATAGAAACAAGAAAGAGAGAACATTGCAAGTCAAGTATATTTGAATTTAAATTCCATTATAAAATAGTCATAGTTTTCATTTCATCAGCAAGGTGGCATGTTAATGATACTCCTTCCTACATTCTGAAGCTGCTTAAAATGTCCTTTTTCCATGTTGAATCTCTTCCTCAGACGAGCATTTATTTTCTAGATCAAATTCAATAAATTCATTTATATAACTGATGTTCTTAAGAAAATAATTTTGTAGCCAGTCTGCATATAATAGTAGCCAGTCCTTGATAATAGTTAACTAAGAGATTTTAGTAACAAATAAGTTCAATGGCATTAAAGTTGACATTGCTTTGCCTGTCCACAGACCCTCCAGCTCCTGTCTGAGAGAGGTAAAGCTAAAATGTAATGTCTTGCGTAACCCATAAGGGTGAATTAGATTTCATAAGGCCACTAAAATGGCATTATATGTCTGTGTTGAGGCAACTCAGTACCATGGTCCCAATAGTGCCATAGCTCACAGAAATCTGACTGTCCTCAAAGTGACATTATGGAAATATTTAATAGCTACTTTCATCAAAATGTGAAGAGCCCTGCAGTCATCCAGAAATATTCTTTATCATTTAAGTATATATTTATCTGAAAAGTGATGGATATGAACATATCAAATCTTAAGATGTGGTGGAATGTGGTAGAATAAATATTTTTGAAAGATTTTAATCTATAAATAGTTATGTTTTTTTTTATTCTGGAGTTTTTAAAATATTAATAAAATGTCTACCTTGATTAATTCTTTCAAAAACTGTACATATTACAGTATGGCTACTCAGATGTGATACCTATCAGGGATCCATCTATCTTGACAATGCAGGACCCATCAGTTCTAATGCCAGTAAATGGACTGCAAACCCTCATGTCCCATCAGGCACTGAGTACACATATGAGTGCGCACACACATACACAGGTAGTAGGGAACACAGAAATGCTCTGCATAACGGAATGCACATACAGTGCAAACACCCTGCTTTATTGCAAGCTGCTTGTTGTCCTAGATATGATCTGAGATCCTGCAGGACAATGACTATGTTCCTGTGCATATTCAGGAATGTTAAATGACAGGTAAAGCAACTCATCAGATTACAGGACTGGGTCTAAAGATGCAGTCAAAATTTGCTGGTGACAGTTCCATATGTGGAAAAAAACAAATCCCTGTCATATTCAGGGGCTTTTGGTTCAGTGTTAATATCTATCATTTTACAAAACACTGCATGCTCCCTCATCTTAGGAAGTGAATTAATATTCCTAAACCACTGAACAATTAAACTCAAGAGAATGGCTTGACCATCAGATGAAATATAAAACGTCACATAAAAAAGCACTGAACTCATCATACCTACCTTACAAAGGCCTGTGAATGCTAATTGTCTACATTTTAACTATATCTTTTGTGATATTACCTCTCTTAAGACTGTATGTCCATTAACCGACTGTCTTTTGTTTCTCATTGCCATATCTGCAGGTTAGTTTATGGTGAAGCTGCTTTCCAAGACAGCAGTTTAAACACAAATGTTTTCAATAACATAAAACCTGAAGAATAATACAAAGCACAGATGTCCCTGAAGGCCACATATTTAAGTTTCCTGGTACAATAGCTTCTGGTGATTGCATTTTCGGGTGGCACTGTGAGCATACTCACCCCTTACAAGCAGCTCCGTCTCATCCGACACAGTGTCCGCTGCAGTCTGAACCCTGCAGCCGTATCTCCCAGCGTGCATCAGGAGGATGTTCCTGATCATTAAATCTGTAGAGGATGCTTGCTGAAACAGGAATGAAGTGCCAGTTTAAAATTCAGTAGATCTGTGTTCAAGGCAGTTCATGAGGGCGTTTTGTATAGTGTGAGAAAGTCATGGTAGCAACTTTCGTCCCACAGCATTTATGTGCCCTAATATCTTTTTTTGAGGATTATCAGAACAGTGCATTTATAAATTATTAATAAGGATTAAAGAAGAGGATTTCAGGTTTTTAATAACTTTGACTTTGCTTAAAGCACACCATGCATATTTGCAAGTTCAAAGAAAATGTTTCCAAACTAGCACAAAGAAATTAATTAAGGAGTTGAACAGAAATATTTTGGATGCAATTCCTGGTATTAAAAAAGTATTTTAAAAAATTAATGGCTCTTTCTTTCTCTTCTTCCCTACAATGCTGTGATATTTGAAGCATGTCTTGCTACTTTAATTAAAATAACTTGAAAGATAATGTTGATTGATTTTTATTAGCGCAGAAGAAATGAATTGTAAACAAGATTGAGGAAATAAATATGAGGAAATAATTTTTACCTGTTCAAATCTGTATATATTTAAATCTGAAACATGCAATCCTTGATCAAGTGTACACAGAGAACCAGCTCAAATTTTTGTTTTTGAGTATTCTATTCAAAAGTAATTAAAAATTATGAGCAGAAAAGAGAAAACTGGAAATTAGAACAGCCTTTGTACGACAACTGGCTTTTACTAAGAATCTCTGTATTATCATAAATTCAAGAAGTAATATTACATTTTGCATGTACAAAATCATTGTCCTATCCAAACTTACTGGAGTCAATAAATGTTGCTCCATCAGATTAATTGAGAGCAAGACCATAGATATTGTCAATTTAACATAGTCATTATTCAGGGAAAGAACAGGCTAGTGCAAAAAAAAGTCACCCTGACCACATGGTGTGGCAATTGCAGTTTACTTACTCAACTTTGTGTCCTAAAAATGCTTAGAACTTTTTGATTTCATGCAAGCCTCAACAGTTTTAGCAAATTACCACAGTATTTTTGTGCTTTTTTAAATAACTTTTCCCCTTAATTTTCAAATGAAAATTATTTTAACCTATTAACTGAGGATAGACAAGATTTCCTACAAATATATCCAAATTTCCCTACCATTGCTACTTTGTACAATATGTGAACCTAATATGTTAAGTTTTGTAAACATTAATGTAGTTTGTATAACATTATATTATAGAATATAATTAGTATTTTTAATATGATTGTCATATATAATATACAGCCCATAAGATACAATGCATAACTTAAATAATTACACAAAAATAACAAATAATATATATGTTATATAATATACAGTATATAATATATGCAATATAATATGTA
>NW_010162864.1:0-2611 GCF_000695765.1 Mesitornis unicolor
AGCCTTCTCTTCTCCAGGCTAAACAACCCTCCTTTGGTTTGTGAAGTGAATCGCGGTGTCCAAATGGACTCACCACAGCCACCTCATCCCAGAGAGCTGTGTCCACAGGACGGTGCACCAAAAGTGCATGGGAGACAGGGAAATATTCATGAATTCCAGAATAAAAAGTGTAAAGGTTCATCTCTGTGATACAGTCACATGTAAGCATCGTTAGATCAGCTATTCAAAAAAGAAGAGACGGCCAGACAGGCAGAGAAGGCATCTGATGATGGTATGAAATTACTGCATTGGGAAACGTTTGGAATTGTTGGCTCAGATGTTGTGCTGCAACAATGCCGAGAAGGAGATATAAAATCAACACCTCTGGCATTAACGCCAATCAGCAATAAACATCTCATAGGGAAGAATAAAAGGGGCATTTCAACAATCTAATGAGGAAAATATGACTAAGGAATCACACCCTGTGAGAAAATAATTTTTATTTTTTAATAACAATGACTCAGTCTCAATTACATATGCAAAGCAACTGGTTCTGACGTGCAGATAATGAGACAGCTACCAATAAACGAACAATCATAATTATGAAGATCAAAGCGTGACACTATCTTCAGCAGATCTATGAAATCGTGTGTAGGGGTGTCCAGAGAGGGTAAACGGCTTTCCATGAATCTGCAGTCAGCCATAACACACACTGGTATTTGGATGGGCCTCGCAATCCCTGCGGCCGAGAGAGAAAGCATTGCTGCAGCCACAGCTGCAAGCTGTGCATAAGATCATAAACGAAGAAGGCAACAACCAAAGGAATTAGTAATTTGTAACTTCCAAATAGAGATGAAGTCCCATCAAAGTTTAACTCTGGTAAGGACGACCTTTGTCTTTCAGGCTTAAAATCGAAGTTTTCCAAAAGTTATTTAAAGGCAAAATTTCACTTCCAAAGAAGGGTTCACACATCCCGTTCCCTTACAGAAGTGCTCAGCTGTGCAGCAGTGTTAGAGATCTGCAGTGAGGGATGAGACGGATGCAGGGGGACATCAGGGCCATTGCGGCTGTCTCTGCCACCTGAGGATAAAACCCCAAGGTTTTAAGGATAAAACCTCAAGGTCAACCACAAAACTGCTCCTCTTTTCCACCCAAAGCTCCTGCAGTGGAAGAACCTTCCAGAACCTTATGTCCCAACAGATAGAAAGCTCTCATTGGCTTCCAGCCCCAATATACTTGAAGCCAGATTATGCCCTTCCCTGTGTGGACAACAGAATTATCCTTTACTTCCAATAGCCCTGGTATCTCCCCCCTCGAAAGCAAAGCTGAAGCTGATGCTGATAACCACCTTAGCCTCCATTTTGCTAACATGAAAAGCCGAATCCTTTTGCTCTCCTCTCCAAAGACAGAGCCAGTGATGCCTTACAGATTCTACACATGCACTGCAGTTTAAAATCAACTTTGAGTGACTGGAAATTGGCAAAAAAAATTTTTAAAATCACAGCTTAAAAATCACATCATTGCAACTCGCTCTGTGCAAGACACAGGGGCAGTGTCTGGAAGTGATACTACCAGAGTTTGCTGAAAGCTGAAACATCATTGCTTCTTCAAGGGTTACTCTACTGAGATTTACCACTAAGCATTCTGAAAGGCAGGACCACCAAGAGCTTGCTTTGAAGGGAAGGACCTCAATTCTTAGAGCTTCTGACTCCAGAAGTGTCAGCTACTGGCACCTCCGCAGGCAAAATGGAACAAGACTCACACGGGGTGTCTGAGTTCATGTTTCTCCAACTCTGAAATTCAAACAGAGTAACTGGGTGGTGCTTTCACCACCTGTTTTCAGGACAAAAAATGGCTACAAAGAACAAAGAGGATCTATTAAAATGAGACTCACTCCCTAAGTAGCCAGCATCGTGCTATCTGAAACTAAATCTAACAGACAGCCACCCACCTGAAATTACAGCACAGGCTTTGTGTGAATCAGCAAGCAGACACAATGCTCGTGTGGAGAGTGGGGCTGTCCCAAGCCCCAAAAGAAATTCCCTTAGCACATCGCTCCTGGCACAGGCACCATGGGAAGCTGCGCTCCTGGCAGTGACACCCACCCAGCAGGGTATAAAGAGCCACCACCAGGACTGAAGGCTGCACTTTGATTTTCTCTTCTGAACTGTGCAGGGCTTTGCATTTCGGGCTGAATATCTACTCACTGCCACCATGAGCTGCAGCATCAAGAAGACATCTACTACCCGTTACCGGAGCGGAGGAGGCGGAGGCGGCTGCGGTGGCGGTGTCTCCAGCAGGAGATACGCCTCCTCCATGATAGGGGGTGGAAGCTACGGGGGGGGCGCTTGCAGCTATGGAGGGGGCATGAGCTCTGCCAGCCTTGCTGGGGGCTATGGAGGGTTTAGTGGGGGCTTTGGTGGTGGCTTTTCAGGAGGCTTTGGTTCTGGAGGGGGAGATCTTCTGACTGGCAATGAGAAGATCACCATGCAGAACCTCAACGACCGCCTGGCTTCTTACCTGGACAAAGTGAGAAGGCTGGAGGAGGAAAATGCTCAGCTCGAGGTCCACATCCAGGACTGGTACAGGAAACAAGCTCCCAGCATCTCAAAGGACTACAGCTCCTACTACC
>NW_010162865.1:0-8072 GCF_000695765.1 Mesitornis unicolor
GTTCTGTGATTCTGTGATTCTGTGATTTGCAGCCGCAGGTAACTCTCCTGACAGAGGTAGGTTTGAGTCCCCTCAGGCATGAGGGAAACACAAGTGAAGTAGCCACCTTCCTTGGTAAGTGCTTTAAATGTCAGGTGCTGTTGATGGGGGTCAAAAACTATAAGGCGAATTCCAGTGAGAAAAGTCCATGGAGAGCTATTAACACAAATATAGGGTTATAACCCCCTGAGGGGAATTTCTCCAACAGAAAGCCTTGATCTCTTGTCAGAAGAGGGAGGGGAAATATAAAATATAGCAGATAAAACAGCAGATAAAATATAAATTTAAAAGATATAGCAGAGGAAATATCCCATGTAAATCTTGTTCAGAAGAAGAGGAAAGGGAATATTTGCTATCAGTTACTGTCAGAGGATACAGTACTAGATGGACATTTGGTCTGACCTGGTAAAAATCTGTCTTTTGTTACAAAAAACTAAAAGCAAGCCCTACCTATGCACTTCTGTGGCAGAAGTGGTGCTGGCACCTACACTCAAGAGGGGATTCTGGGCTCTGGAGCATGCCTTTATGAAAACATGTCCCAGCAGAAAGAGAGAACACAAAAAAACTTGTACCTGTGCCCAGGACTTCCACCTGAGCCCAGCACCTGAGCTTTGAGGAGCTCCAGCCTGGAATGGAGTCCAAAACCCAAAGCTTCTTAGTGAATCTGGGCTGTGCTAGCAGGCCAAAGGTCATGTGTTTTGGTTACACCAGACCAAGGACCCTTTACACAGAAGTACAGTGAGGTCTGCATTTGTCAGTGCTGATTTATTTCTCTGTGGTTCAAGCCTAGCAGGCACCTTTTGCAACTGCTGTATCTTTGCTATATTTTATCTAAATGTGGCTGTATTTTTGCAAATCATGTACTAGTTTCTAGGCAGGTAATATTCACTAAATCCTTTTGAATTCCACAGCATGGGAACTGCATGAGCAGAAAGGGTGGCTTTCTGCTCCTAGAGGTGAACAAGTACTTGGCAGGAATTCCTGTGCCTGCACTAGAACATGAAGTATCTTTTAAGTGCCTTGTCATATTCAATAGTTGAAAAAACCAACAACCCAAACAAACCAGCTCCAGGTGTATGCAGGGTGGCATGACACACTGATTTTTATAGCAGTTAAACTGTCCAATGTTCAAACAATAAAATATTCACAATTACACAGCAATAGACGATGTCCTTCCTGCTGTAGGGAGGGGCTGATGTGAAAAGTTTTTCACCCACCTCCTTTGGGAGGAACTCGCATCCTCAGCCCCCTCCCCAATGGAGATACCCAGGTCTGTCAGCTCCAGGAGCTTTCCTTTTGCAGTAGATGACAGCTTTTACACATCCGCACACTTTCTAGTGACTCTCCAGATTTTAAACTTACCTACCAGGGGAAATTTTTTTATATCAGTAATGGTGTAACCTTAAGATGATCTGGAGTGCCCTGGTAAAAGTTTAATCTGTGAGAAGAATTAGTATTTTATCTGTACAACTTCAGCTGTGTGAGGCTGACCATTGCGTAGTCCCCTTTGTGTATACATGAAATCGCTAAATGTTGATAATTTTCTGAGCTGGCAAATAGTACCTTCTTACAATTTATGTTCTCCAGCAACAGCCTCAGTCTCGTAGAGACTGACAGTCTTTTTACACCACTATAATAAGCCTCAGGAAAAAAAAAATCACTAAAAATACTTCTTTTGTCATAGGGACTTCAGAATCTGTTTAAAAAAAGAAAGTATTTCTGAGTTTGTTTGTTTCTTTTTTTAAGGGAACTACAAGTTTGTCTGGAGCAGGGACTATTGCAAGTTGCATGACCAACTTCAGGCAAGGAGATCAGACACCTGACTTTTCGTAACTACTGAGATTTTAACCTGTGTGAATTGTGAACCCCAGGCTCAATCCACTGCTGACAGGAGTGTTTTCTCACTCTCTCATCAGTTTGAAAACATGCAGTTTACAAGCTTTATTTGTTGGGCGCTGACAGTAGCTGCTGTTACTGATTCTGATTCTCTGGCAGGAGAGATCCTGTGTGGAGGATTTAAGCTTTCCACAACACTTACAGCTTCTGCTCTTTGATGCTTCAGTCTTAACGCTCACTTTGGCCCCTGAGGTCCTGAGAGGTGTGCTGAAATTGCAGGTTGGTACTTCAAGGGAAAATGCAACTATGGCATTCCAAGAGGTTTTAATCAGGCTTTTAATTACATTAAACATAAATATCCTAAAGCTTTATTCATTAGGAACAAGGGTATAAATGTTAATTTTTGTGTTTGCAGACCTTCCTCTTGACACTGATGACTCTGCTAAGGACACAGCTTTCACAGGTTTTCTAGAGCTGTCTTCTGTCCACAGCTACTAATACACTGTAGGAATAGCTTAATTTAGCTTAAATTTAAGAGTACTGTGTATGACTAAATCAGGAGTAAGCCAGGCCTATAATTTTATTAGATTCCCTAAGGCAGGAGAGTTAATCTGATGTTCTTAACACTTGTGCAAAAATATGTCTGGATGCTCAAGGCATTACAAGAGACGAACAGTTCACTCTGCCAAAAGTGATGAAGGGAGAGCTTTAAGTAGTAGCACATAGGCTTCTCTCCAGTTCAATATATCAGCCTTGTTTTGTCTTGGGCCTGGAGCAATCTCAGCAGGCACCAAAACAGTTTTTAATCTCTGTTTTGTTGCCTTCCCTAGTAACTCCACTCGCATCGTGTGGCTGCTGCTCTCTGCTCAGCTGTATGTAGCTGCTAAGGCATAGGTGAAAGGTCCTTCACTCTCATGCTTTCCAAATTCTGAATTTTCTACATAAGATTTTGTAACTTCCCATCTTCACGTGTGAGAGGAGTTGGGTCTTTCATGTCCTAAGTAGCTCTGCTTTCTGCTGGCTTAGAAAAGCTGATGGATGGCTGAAAGTTTGAGGGAGTAGGAAGAGCAGCAGCTGAGGAGCAGGACATGATGGGCTCTGCATTGGTTACAGATGCAGCAGGGCAACCTGCCGGAAAGGAGCAAGACACGACAGGGTCACTTCTTCAGAAGTGACATCCATTAGAAAACAGGCTTGGATGTAAATATGCATGTTGTATGCTCATTGATGGGCCAGCAGTCTGATATGGTATGGTCAGCGAAAACAGTCCAATAATGAACCAGTGGCAGGGTTCACACTCATTCTGTGTTTTATTGGTACGTGCATTAAAGCATGACTCAATGCCTATTAAATCCTACACTGGCATTTTAAGTAGTAATGTACTAAAGTTGATCCTGATCCATGGCTGGCAGATGAAAGGACATTTATTTTCACAATTGAGAAAAGCTGCTAAGGAGAGAAAAGCTTTCTTATTGTACTGTTGATATCTGATATTCAGCAGAGTACGCCAACAGTTCCTCAGCCACAGGAGAACAACTCTGAGGTTTTTCTGCTTTTATTCTCTAAGTTTTCTAGGCAGAAAAATCTAGATTTTCTGCTACTTCTGGAAAACAAATAATTGCTGCTATATATATGCTGAGAGCTTTATTGTGTTTTTTAGACTATGGCATCACTGACTATACAGCCAAACCAACGCTTTAAGTTGAGCATGCAGCAACCACCATATATATTTTAAAATTATACATATTTGACTGCAGGAACCAGAACTGTTATGTTTCAAGAAAGAGATTTAATTTAAATCTGAGTGTGAAGACTGAGGCTATAAATGTATAAAGGTCGTGGGATTAAAAAAGTTATGTCTTCCACAGGAACCACATCTGAACGGAATGATTCCTTTGCTGCTTGTGAAATAAATTATTATATTAGATAAGAGAAATTGTCCTCTCATCAATCAACAATAGTTTAAAAGAAAAAAAAAACATCCAAAGGGTAATAAATGTTCAAGTGGCTTGTGGTGAAAAGTCAGTGGAGGACAAGGTGACAAGACTATCGATTATTCAGAAGAGTCAGAGTTTAAACCACAATCTCAGGGCTTAGCAACTAGAATGGCAGATGAAAGCTGAAGTCAGTACAGTGATGGATCCAGGAAAAACAATTCTTACATTGTTAAACTCTCCAGAAGTTATTACTATTCAGTAAAGAGAGCTTGAAACTGTTATGTTGGCTATTTCAGCAAGAACACCAGCTCAGTACTTCGTGGTAGTCCAGAAAGGTAAACAAAATGTTAAGATTTATCAGTAAAGGAACAGAGAGCAAAACCAAAAAGTGCAAAATTAGGATGTGACCACAGTTTGACTGCTGAAGGCAGTGTCAGTCATTTCAGGGAAGATGTGGTAAGGCCAGAAAAAGTATAGGGAAAGGTGGAAAGATGATCATAGGTTCAGAAAGGTTTTCATACAAGATGAGATTAGACAGATTTGCTTAGAAAAAAGTACAGTAGAGAAAAGACATAACACAGATATACAAAATCATGAACAGCAAAAAAAGGCAAGGAAAAAGTAGGTTGAAAAAAGTCTTATGAATAAATTTGCAGATGAAAAAAAATCCATAAAAACCTATTAAATACAAAGATATGGATTAAATCTCTGTCTCAGGTAGTCCCCAGGTAGACTGTTAGGGTCTGTGAGGATGTGCTGCAGGAAGTGTAATTGTGCACTCGCTTTATTCTCCCACTCCCTTCCTAAACATCAGCTACTGACTGCTGGCAGAGCTGGCTACTGGCCTGGATGGACCTTTGCTCTGATCCAGAGTGACTGTGCTTGAGCACTATAAATCTGATTGTTTGACAAGCAAATACACTGAAATTAGTTTATGCATCAGATAGTGCTGGAAGATACGTGCTATCTTACGAGAGACCCATAAATGGTATACAAGCAATCTATCATTCTCTTAAAAATATATTGCAGGGAGCTATTATAAAATGACATGATGTGCTCGTTATCTACGCTCTGTCAGGCTATCGGTACTAACTCAGTACTGTTATATTGCCACAGATTATATTATTTTCGTAACACAGGTCATGGCAGAATCTTGGCGCCAGAACTTATCATAGTTTAAAAGGTTATTTCTCTGTTCAAGTCAACGTCTTGCTACCAATCGGTCTGGTTTAACAATACATTACTACACTCCGTCTTAAAAATTAGGATATGTCTAAACTGCAGGTCTGAGATGCATTAGAGTTCACAGTTCTAGATTAATCTCTGAAAATAAAACATGACTTCAAGGAACTTAGAGTTTAGAAAATATTGCAAATCTGAAGGAATTAATATTCTGAACCCATGTGTTAGGGCTGAGAAAACATTTTTTTTACCCCGTTATTATAGAGAGATCCAGCCTAAACAGAGATTTATCTTTAATAGCGATCAACCACATTTTCCCATTTATGTAGTACCATTCATTATCTGAGGAACTCAAAGTGCTTTACAGATATGACTTAGCTAAGGTCTATGAAGCAGGCAGACACTGGAGTAACCTCTTTTTTAGAATGAGAATACTTCGCTGCAGAAAATTCACATGTTTTAAGAAGTCTCCCCTGGCAAAAAGAACTGAAAAAGTGAATTTTGTGAAGACAGCTTTCTTTTACATCGATGTCTCTGCGGTGTTATATTTTCACATTATTTTGATACATTGCACTTTGATTTAAGAAAAGACCAAATATTTAATAAAGGGATATCTGATGGTCCAATAGAATACTCTATTTTGTCAGAAAAGACACTTTTTTTGTAGCTGTGATTAAGTTCAACTTAACTTCAGTCTTTACAATCCTGTTCCCGTTGGCAGACTCCACTTCTGCAACCAAATTTCCAATGGGGTGGTGTCTCATGGCTTCTGAAATTTTAAGTGCTAGTTTAGAAATCACTCCTTTCTCTGGAATATTCCCTGTAGGTTAAATTCACATACTTGCAATAGCAAAGCCATTATTCACTGATCAACTTACATTCCCTTTTTGAAAGGGGAGAGAGAAAGTACAGCATTTTGCAGAAGCTGGAAGCTGGCAATTCAGGTGGAACAAAGCTGGTGTCTGCTGCTGCCCTTTGCTAGGACCTGCTGAAAATGGATGTTTTGGTTTACCTAAAGGATCAGTAAGTGGAGATGTTTTAGGAAACAGGCTTTGGGGTTGGCGACAATGAATCACTCCACTTTGAACAAAAAAACCCACAAAAACAAACAAAAGAATCCCATGACCAAACTTTCAGTGGAAGTCCTGTGAAATGACTGGTACATGTAAACAGTGACTGTAAAAGGAAGGCGAGGAGGGAAAACTGGAGGAGAGCACAGAGGTAAGGCAAATCCTGGTCAGCCATAGAACTTCACTTGCCTTCTGCCAAGTTTTGCAAAGCGTGTGGAAATGTGGAATTACTCATGTGAGTAGGCAAAACTTTCAGAAGTTGATCACAGTATTTTCATGGAGTTACAAACAGCACCCTTTAGGATTAAAAATCCTTTATAAATGAGTGACCACTTAGCTTAAAACCTTTCACATAATCCAGAGGCCAAGGGGTGCTTCATAATTGAGTTCTACAGAATTCTTACATGATTTTTAGAAAATTTTAATAGAGACATACTTTCTGCTGCCTTCTGTGATAAAGTGAACATGAAATTTCCCTAGTTGTTCTTGAAATTTCCTTTCTAGGTTCCTAACCCCTCCAGTTAACCTCAGACAAAGCAGCCTGGTGATTTTAAGGAACTGAAGGAAGACAGGGAGGACAGTCCTTGGTTTAGAGGGAAATCACCAATCAGAACCATGGCAATATGGCTGTGAGGAAGAGCTTTGTTTTAGGATGGAACTTACCAGGAAAGTAGTGCAAGGACTGCATACAAATGACAGGCTGTGGTAGCAGAACAAGTAGGGCAGTGAGAATTGCTGCAGTCTGAGTGAGCTGCATCACAGAAGTAACTCAATGAAAGTGAAGAATGACAGTAACTTACCAAACAGTCTATACCCTTAATGAGCGTAAGATCCCTATAATTTTACTGACAATGCATTTGATGTACTGTTCTCCAGTTTATTGCAGAAGCAGCAGGAAGTCTCTTTGAAAGCAAAACAACAACAAAATTTTAAAAAACTGTAGAAAATTAATTATTATGTCTTACATATCCAGGCCTTTGAGTCCTTTTCTTCCTGAAGTTGCATTCTGACCCCCATGACCAGGAATGTCATGTTGATGCTTGGAGTCCCTTAAACACTATGTCTCATTTTTTACCCACCAACAAGGCCATTAAAATGTTGCAGAAAAGGCATTGAGTCAGGAGTAGCGTGGTGTGGCAGGCAATACTTCAAGTCTGTTCTGCACTGATGAGATTGCAATTGGAGCCCGTATCCAGGTTTGAATCCTTTAGGCATTCAGAAAGAGGGAGGGTAAGTAAAGAGAGTCTATGAGAGGTACTTTATATGCATAAGCAGAAGCCTAGAAAGCATGATATATGAGGACAGACTGAGGAAATCAGAGTTTTTTAATCTAGAAAGAAAAAGAGCAGGAAACATAGTAGTCTCAAAACACCTATAAAATTGCTGGAAGAAAGAATAATCTGCTTCCTGTGTCCTTGGTAGCTAATGCAAGGAGTAATAGGTCTCAACTACAAAACGGGAGCTTTAGATTTGACATTTGAAAGGCTTGCCTTTGCCATAGACAGCTTTAAGATAAGGGCCTCTCTGAAATATAGCTGACACTGCCTTGGGGCAGGAGGCTGGAGCCAGGGATCTCTTCAGTTCCTTCCAAGCAGCTGGTCATAAAGGGAGAAGTAATGGCTGGCTGTCTCTGTTGGCTGTTTTATGGACGCAAGAGGAGCAGCCCAACAGAGGAAAGCAATCTATACTAGCTGATCTTGCTGAAAACATTTGTTTGGTCCTGGTAAACATGCTGAGTTATTACAATCCCTGGATGGACCTAGGATAATTTTGACACCTGCAAAGACTGTAACTACCTTCACAATATCTGGCAGGTAGAGTAATATAAAGAAAAGTGCCTTAACTGGGGATGATCTAAGGTCCTTCTCAGCAATAAGATTTGTAAAGGGGTTGTAGATGCCTTGCAAAGATTCATGGTCAGTCAGTCTGCAGTTTCAAAAATGGCAGTTGGGTTCCTCAATTAATTTATATAATTTAATATAAATTTATCTAAATTTAATTAATTTAA
>NW_010162866.1:0-13958 GCF_000695765.1 Mesitornis unicolor
ACTCTGCAGTAGAGTCTCTTTTCGTCACAACGGGCAGCAGTGAGGCACAAGTTAGAGCAGCCCTGGGAACTGGTGCCCTCAGCAGCTACAGCAAGGCTTGTAAGGACATGTTATGGCACCTCTGTGAGGGTGATCAGAGCAAGTATGGGCTCACAGGGTGATAAGTGGTCCAGGCAGGTCAGCTTACTCATCCCATGTTCCTCCCTCCAACTATCAGTCTCCAAAATCCATCATATGCAAAGGTTTGTGTAACCTGTCCTTGAAGCCTCCCAAAGGAGAAGGCTCCACCTGCTCCAGTACCTCATGATAGGAAATAGGAAGCAGGACCTGACCCTAGATTAGGGGAAGGCAAGGCCAAGGAGAAAGGGTGGAGGAGCGCAGCTTCTCCAAGCAGCATGGTGAGCAGCCAGAACAGACAGTAACAGTGTTGTCTACCTACAAGTGGAGAGAGAACATTAATCGGGTTAAGTGGCCACGCCGTAACTCTCCTGGCCCTTTGTTGCTTGTGGGACAGGGCACTACTTGTTGCCATCTGCAGCCAGCGTGAACTCCACGTGGAGGGCCAGAGCCACGGAGGTGAGGCTGACACCACTCCGGTGACTTTCAATAGCAACAATGACAGGCACTCAAAGTGAGGAAGATGGCCTTGACGTATTTAGCACCATAACCCTCCTTGAAAATAATGAGAGCTAGCTCCTTTGTGGGTCTGAGGCTGAATAGGCATAGTAAATCTTGTCACCCTTAACTTCTGTGTCTGGAGAGCTTGGTGTTCCTCATTGATTGATTAGACCCTAAGCCATCTTGTAGAGGGAAGGGCAAGGTAGTGCCTTACAATGTACCCATGCTGAATCACTTTATGCAGTCTGGTTTTTGGTATGCTTAAAATCTCTTTCCTGTATGTTTATAATGTCTAGCCTTATTAAGGGCTTATGGCCTTATCTTAATTTTCCTGCAAGCCAGATGCATGTAATGATATTAATTTCTATTCTTTTCACAGCTGTACATTCTTTTGCTGGTTAATCTTCATTTCCATGCAGTTTAACAAGGGCTATGTGGATGTGGATAGACTTCTTGCTAACTCTTGAAAAAAAAAAATCATGTTTTATATTTCCAGATTTCTGTAAAATCACAGCAGCTAGCTGGCATCTGTACTAACTAGATACTACCATTGTGAGAGACCCAAGACAGCCATCAGGACAACTCCACCTCGAGCTAGGGCAGGCTATATGGGCACATCAGTGGAGAGGAGCAGGCTCCAGTTTACACATCACCTGTTATCTGGACAGCAAAGGTGTTAAGTTGAGCAAAGATTAGCTCAGAACTTAACTTCAGTGATAATGTAGCAAATAATGGCAGGTGAAATTGGCTCCCTGGCAAATGAGAAGCAGAGTCCTCTGATCTTTGAGGGTTTTATTCTGAGGCTACATGAGCTTTCAGTGGGGAGATCCACAGGAGAAAGACACATCCTCTGCTCTCCTGGTGCTGCCCAGAGTAAGTTGCAGGACTCAGTTTGGTCTGGTGTTGAAGCCTGCCCTCATCTTCTTCAGGGATGTCACTGGCTGAAACCTAACAAGTCTGGTTAAGCATATGCAAGCTATTCTTTTCTGAAAGGCTGTGATTTTACCGATGGGGTGTATTTTCACATTAATGAAAAGGCTAACCAGCTGCTAGTTTTAAGATATACTGCCTCCAAAAAAAAGGGAATCTGACAGCTTTTTCGAGAAAAGGCTCACAGATTTTGTTTTTAGGTAGGAGCAAAGTGTAGTGCTTTCTTCTGTCCTCATTTTTAGGAACTGTTCTGATGAAAAAGAAATTGTGAAGGAAAAATAACCCTCAGGGTTTTCACAATCTTTTAAATATGCAACTGAAAACAAGGCTGAAGAAGGAAATACCTTGGGAAGCGCTACTGATTGAAGGTGCTTCCTTTCTCCTCTCCAGGTAGAATGAGGCAAGAATGCCAGTTTACTTCTCTGTCCTATTGGATTTAATGTGTTTGGTAGAAAATTTTGTCTTCTGTATGTCATGGTGTTATCATGACCCATATTTCAGTTCCTGGGCTTCACAGACTGCTACCACTGCATCCTTTCTTCCAAATCAGATCCAAATACAGTGGAATTTGTCCATTCCTTCTCCCTAGGTACAGGAAATGGAAGAATAATTATCAGCTTGATAGTTTTATTTTGTGCAAAAAAAGAGAAACTGAAAGCACATTTGGACAAGGGTCCTTATTCTTCATGACATCCAACTGGTGAGCAGGACAAGGCTCAAGGCCATCTGCCTGGCTGCTCCTGACATCTGCTGTCTTAACTGGCCAGCCTGAGGATCAGAACGAGTTACTATTAATTATTGAAGGCAGCATTTTCAGTACTGACTTCTTTATCAGGGGTCAGTGTAATGTCCATTCAGTTGCCGACACACTGAAAACTAAATGCATGACCCCAGTCAAAGTTCATTGTAGAGACACAGATCTGGGCCATGACCTTAGAAATAGCTCAGCCTGTTTTGCAGGAAAAAGAAGGCGTAGAATTACCTATTAGAATAAAGTTACCATCTTTGAAATGGGTGTCCATATAGATCAGCAACTGCTATCATAAATAAGTGGAAAGATTTCTGAGGATGAGTGACAGCACCACCTAATTGTATAGATTTTTTTTTGAATGATCTTTTCACCTGCAGTAAGCATCAGGTCAGAGGCTGGAGGCAATGTCGTCTCATCTGGCATGCTGACTGTGAGACTGCAACATCCCACATCCCCAGGAAGGCAGAAAGGAGGAGGGACTGGGAAAAGCAGTGCTGAGAATATAACTGCCCCTGAGGTGGGACAAAGACTTTTTACACTTTTTGTTAAAACATTTCTCACTTCAGGTAAGTGGAGATGAGCAGAGTGATGCAGCCCATACCTGGACATGGATGTGTTGGAGAGGCAGACAGGGTGGGCAGCGAGGGAACAGGGATCGCTACGTGCTCTTTGCCTGTCAGGCATGATACACTGCTGTGAACAGAATGAGACAGTGAAGCTAACACAGAAACTGGCTGATTTAAACTGACATTTCCAGATGCTTACTGTGGTGGTGTTGTTGAAAAAACCCTAGGGAGCAGAAAACCTGGAAATGTCCATTTGAGACTGGAGCACTTCAGGACAGATTTTGCCATCCTGCCCAGAGGTTTCAGAGAGGATGATGGCCTAAAAACATTCCCTCGCCCTGGCTGTTGACTTGACAGTGCAGAGAGGGCCCCAGGTCACAAACCTGTTGCCCCCCAGCATTGCTTGTCTTAACACTTTTTTAAAACTGAAGGCGAGCAGTTCAGATGAATGAAAGTATTTCTACGTTTATTTAAATATATCACAAACTGTGTTTCTAACAGTGCTTAAATCTGTGTGTGTGTGTGTGTGTGTGTGTGTGTGTGTGTGTGTTGGTGGATGTTACAGAAGGGGTGTGCAGACTCTGCAGAAGTGCCTGACACAGATCAATCATTATTGAGACTTTAAAAATCACCTGGAAAAAAGCTTTCCCTTGGACTCTGCAGAAATTCGTCATGCTGAGCATAAACCAACATGAACTGCCTTACCTGGAAAAAAGAACAGTGATCCTTTAGGATGCTGCGGGATTGATGGAAGTGGCTCATAAACATGTTGAAACTCTGAAATAAACGTGAAGGGTAAATCAGAGGATATATATACTCCATTTGCTAACCTTTGGCCACTCTTCCTGTTCCTGTAGGAGGTTGGATATGGTTGTTTAAAACCAGAACTGCCATTTAAAGTCTGTTTTTAGAGAAACATTCAGATATTCTAGTCTAGGAGATTGCTGTCTAGCATGATGTTTCAACAAGCAGGTGGAAACCACTGAGCATTTCACGATGTAAGGAAGAGGTGAAAAATTACCCAAGAACCACAGGAGGTCGTTATGGAAGGACCCAGTGAAGTGCCCTGTGGAAATGATCAGGGTGAGCATTAGATCAATGGCAAAAGAAACACTTAGTTAATGAAAAGACGAGACAAAAGACTGGCTGTGTGTCAAACCCTTGAGACAAAAAGGGACAACAGAACACAGACAACAGCTCAACTTGGAGAGTCCTGACCATGTTGTCACCCCTCAGAAGGGCCAAGGGGCTGTGCAGGGGAGAGAAGGGGCAGAGGTGGTCCCAACCACAGGGTGACATCTGAGCCCCATGCAGACTTGCAAAGACAGCGAGGTTGATCCATTGTTGTCAACAGAAGGGGAAACTAAGTAGGAAGAAATTATACTAAAATTATGCAGGGGAAAATCTTGCCTCTGGTGAGAACTTTCACTGTCTTTTCTTGGAGGAGGATTTCACCCTTGGTTCAGGATCATGTATATAATCAGAGACTCTCTGAAAGACAGTTTCCTGACTGCCTGGAAACACACATCTCTGAAGAATGTGCCTCTCCCTGTGGGGGAATCTGTGGACTAACATTCAGTCAACATTTCTCTGGGATTTTCTTGCTCTTCCTTTTCTTAGTCTGTGAATATAGCCCATTAACCTATGCCTGGGCTTTTAAAAAATATTATTTTTGAAATAACAAACAAGTTTCTGGTTTAGGACAATCAGCACATCCTAACTTCTGATTTTTGTCCCTAAGAAAACCACATAGACACTTATTTCATTGCTGTTAATTTTGCTGACTATGCGTCAAACTGATGGGATAACATCTCTGATTTTCATAGGTTCCTGCTTGATAAACATGAATAATAAAAATAATGTATTGCTTAGGAAAGAAACAAACTGTCAGCATGTCCCCAGCAATCATATATCCTGCTGCGAAACAGAAACACAGCTGTCCTGTAGACTCCAAGATCACCCATAGGGTGACTGTGCAGCTCCTGCTACAAGGCTAGCAGGAGAGTCTGTGTGAGGATGAGCCTGTCAATGCCTCTCAAACTTGGATCTGTGTCAGACCAATGTACCAAGTGTTTGCCAGTGCACAATATGCTTATACCTGTAAGCTATAGACCCCTATAAAACACATTGCAATCTTGCAATGGGAATAGCTTGATCAACCCAACACAATTCCAGAGTTTTCATGACATTATGTATTTATTTATTTGTTGGTAGGTAGCATAAAATCAAAGCTTTTTCAAATCTTTCCTTTTAAGAGAATTGCTGCTGTCCACATAACAGCAATTTTACAACCTCCGAATGGCCTATGGATTTCCTCTGAGACATCCTGCGTAGATGAAATATGGTGCCAGACACAAGCATGCCCAAAGCAAAGGCTGAGGAGTTGTTTGGACGGCTCAAGGCATCATAGTTGGAAGAAACATGGGCTGTCCATAGAAGCTGCACAGGATGGTGATCTTTGGATGGTGATCCAAAGCAGAAGTATGGTACACATCAACTCTGTATTCCCACACTTCATCACACACTGGTTTTGTTTGTTTCTTTGGGGTTTTTTGTTGTTTTTTTTTCCCTAAGTATGGAATGGGCTTATCTTTATTTGTTCTGAGGTATCTGTGACTAAATAGAAAAGATTTTAAGATTCTTTCCTTTTTAAACATTTGCAGATAGTTTCATCCAATGCAACTCTACCTCTCAGAATGTAAAATACTTGACAAAAACTCATCAACTAGCTTTAATGGTGAGGAACTCTTTCTCCTGCACTATGATCTCCCTCTTTTATTAAATTTATCATCTCCTATACCTGCAACAAGCCTAAGACCCTGTCTTCTGCTTTCCTCCTCCATAAGCAGGAAAGGAGAGGTTCATCATTTCCTGTAAGTCCTGCAAGGATTTGAATTTTAAAAGCAACAAGATTTTTTATTTTTCTGACCATGAGCCAGATGAATGTAATTCTAAGTATGTGACCTGCCTCCTGCGTTGTGAAGGCCTGCATAAGCACTTTTTATTTTTGTCTAGAGGGTCTAGAGTTGTGCAGGGTCCTCCCCAGCACTGAACAAGGACAAATTCACAATATTCTGTACCTTTCTCCCTTCAGTGCTTTGCCTTTTAATTTCAAGAGCAAAAAGACATGTCTGCAGCCTTGCCCTATGCTTACCTGAGGCAATTTGCCATCATTATCCATAACCGGCAATGCCACAAAGTTTGGGGTCCTTTCTTTCTCTATTTATTTTAATGAGGAATGTATACTTTGGCAAACAAACAACTTTCAACAGAAATGTTGTCTATTTTTAAATTACATGTTTCATTTTCTCATCAGCTGTGACATTGAGGAATGTATCTCTTGTGTTTTCAAATTTAAAAGTTTAGGAAAAAAAAATCAGATCCATTAGCAATATTTGGAAGGAAGAGGATGGAACCAATCACTAAATGAAAAGCTCAGTGATTTGTAGATCTAAACTTGCAACAGTAAGAGACAAATACCGAGGTGGTGCAAAGATCTGCAACTCATAAACTTTGGCTTCTGCCCTCAGCCTGAGTCCTGCTGGCATTCTGGTCACAAAAGCATCCTGTTGCTTTCCCAAGAGGGGCACCGGCTTGGACTTTAAACACCTTAAAGAGACTGAACAAGCCTTAACAGAATTGGCGAAATGCACATTGAAGGACTGAGTACTGGTATAACCCAACTCTTAATTTTCAGAGGTAATTTTTTCCACAACAAGGAATGCTTCCATGCACATAGAAGAAGTTCAAAGGAAATTTGTATCCTATTCATCAAAAAGACAAGCATGCTTCTTAATCATAGTTTCAAAACCCTTCATGCAAGACCCAGGCAGGGCAGTGCACTTGCCTTCGTAGTCTACGGCAGATCCTCTCACAGAGGCATGAGACAGTCAGCTGGGCAATGCTGAAAACACAGCAGGAAGAGGACTTCCTTTTTCTGTGTACATTTGAAGAAACTGAATGTAAATGTCACTTTGGAGAGGGATAGGAAGCCCTTTTGGAGTGAGAGAGTGTCATTTTATGAAAGAATTAAGGCATGCATGAGATTTGTCTTTAACTTCTTATTTCTAGGCTTTATTGTTTACAGTTAACGAGGTACATCTGGACACATCCCAAAGTGTCAGGAAATCAAGGCTTCTGCCTATTCCATTGTTCGTGTGAGAAAGTGTTCTGGGGTGCTCGTGGTCCTTGTAATGCTAGGAGAGCTTTTGTGTGTGTTTCCTAGTTCATTATCTCTAACATATGGAGCACAATGGTTCAGTGGATGCAAAATCCTTGCTTACTCTTTCAGTAACAAAGATAGTAGGACATTCTCTCTGTAGCTGCTGGAGTAGGAAGCACCCT
Source organism: Mesitornis unicolor (assembly GCF_000695765.1). Taxonomy (NCBI): domain Eukaryota; kingdom Metazoa; phylum Chordata; class Aves; order Mesitornithiformes; family Mesitornithidae; genus Mesitornis; species Mesitornis unicolor. Next base: position 7,210 of record NW_010162866.1, read on the forward strand.
GTGAAAAAAGAAACATACTCAGGTAGTAGTTAAGCTTGAATGAGAGGGTGACTCCCTGAATTCCCTCAGTTTTGGATCCAAGGGTACCAGACATTTCTTTTCTGTGAGAAATTCTGGGAGTTGAGAAATAATCAAATGTTTTGTCCTGAAAATTTCCTATTGGCATGTGATCTGTGAGCCCTGGGTGCCAGTTTCTTGAGGCCCAGTCATGGTTGCCACAGTTTGTAGGCTCCCCGCACCCATGGCACAGGGCAAGGAAGGTTTAAGGGTCCCCAGGGTTTTGGGCATCTTGCTTACCTACTGGTCTGTCAGGAGCTCAGATCCTATGAGTTATGGGCACCTTGATGCAGAGGGAGAGGGGTCATAAAACTCTGAGGGGTGTCAGATCCCTAATCCCATGTCAGGGAGCCTGCGATATGCCAGTTGCTTCCTCTTGCAAAATAGCCCATTAGCCATGCACAGAGCAGTGAGTGGTGGCAGTACTGGATGTCTTTAACTTCAGAGAGGCCTCCTGAAAATAGCTGAAATACCCTGGGCAAAAATGAAAGAATCCAAGCTATTATAAAGAGAAGGAGTGTGTTTCTGTCTGATGAGACAGTTAACTTGGTTAAATCCCACAGTGTCTGTTCAATGCTCTTCCAGATCAAGCTGGCAGCACATTTCTGTCATGCCATCACAGCTAGGATTAGTTAACTTCTCAGTACTTCATTTGTGTTCTTCTGTATTTATTTACATCACAATATTTCTATCTTATATTTATTTTATTAATAACTGATCCCCAGAAAGCACTTCCCATGGCAAGGCACTGAACCTGTGGTTAAGATCGTGGACAAGCACAGTAAAGAGCTGGATTCATGTCCCATGGTGACCTTCTGCAATCCAGCTGTGACCTGCAAACATGCTGCTTGAGCTCTCACAGCAGTTCTCAGTGAAGCAGAAAGAAAAGTTATTTGATCAGGCTACTCACCTGAGTGGTGTTGAGCACTATTTTCTGCAGCTTTAAACCTAAAGCCTTAATCTTCTGACAGTGCAGAGTAGTTTTTGTTGATAATGCACCCCCTGATGTAACAACTAGAACCATTTTGGCAAAGTCTGCTGCAAGCTCATAGGGTACATGCAGCCATAAACTTCCGTTGCCATTGATGCTACTAATGTAGTCCTCAATGCAGTATTAAAAGTATTATTTTAAACACCATCCTAAATATTCAACCTGTAACTCTTTCTGAGTTTCTCTATAGACAGTGATATATTCCCCCATGTCTACCAGGACACAGGGGATCCTGGAAGAGAGGAGAAGGAAAAAGGGAACTTGCACCTCGGTGGAAATTAGAGACAGATATTGCGTGCAAAAGCGCCTTGTTCAAACAGTGAGCAGCTTTACAAAAAATACAGCACTTGGAGCTTCAGAGGTGAGGCCTGAAGTTCCTTGCTAACTAATTGGAAACTAATAAGGAAATTCATTTGCTTTCCTCTTAAAACTCACACATTGCTGACACATGCTGACTTTTGCTACTTCTTTAGCAGACACTGAAATAATTCATAATGTGAGATTTTTCACTATCAGTCATGCCAATCTGAGCGGGCTCGCATCCAGCTGAATTTTGCTGTGCAAAACCAAAGTCACAGGGACATAGCGCAACACTTTCATTATTTTGCCTCCTGTCTCATGGCGTCTCTGATGAGCTTACCTGATTCACACTAACTTCAAAAGGTGTGATTAGATCTATGAACGGGAGGATACAAAAATGAGTGCAAGAAGAGGGCTGGTCATGAGGTGTTAAATTGCAGGGAGATATATCAGCTTATTCCAGACACCCACCAGACACTACCAGTGGTAAATAAAATAGATCTATACATTTAGGCTGCTGGGACTGTTGTGACAAAATTGTACAGAATTTGATGCCATCAGAAGACCCTAAATTAGATTGCGTGTCCATGGCTGGTGTGTGACACTTACAGCAATTGGATATGGCATAGGTGGGACTTGGGCCCAAACTGCATGAAAAAAGGTAACCAACAAATACTTTTCAGATGCAGGCTACATGTGCTTAACTATATTGAACAAGTACAATAAAAAATGCCATCCATCTGGTCTCATAGAGGCACGCTCCAATTCACAAGAAATGACTGCTTTTCAGCCTCTGTAACGTACAACGATCCTAAGTGTTCATAGATCCCATCTAAGTGAGGAGATGAGAGATACTTCAGATACTAGCATTCCCTCCTTGCTCATACATTCAACAGATGTGACAGAAGCCAAAGGAAACCTTTCTTATCTGATGTTTTTCAACAAAGTGATGCCCACAAGCAGCTATTCCATGAAGATACCCACCTGAAATGATGAATGTAGTAAGAGCCTTTTAAGTTCGATGAGATTGGGCTTCTTCCCATCATGTGATGGAGCACAAACTCATATCCAGAACAGTCGCCAGAAGACAGCCCCACACCAGCAGCTCCTCCATCTCTCCTTGTTGTCTCTGTTGTGGCACCATGAAGGCTGCAGGTAGTTTCCCAGTGAGGAAGACCGCAGGCCATTTCAAGCTCTGAGAATCAAAACTTTCCCTCTGTAGTATAACTGAAAGGCAATGAATAACCAGCTCCAAAGCACAGCTGGATGTGCTTGGGAGGTAACCAAGCCTCTGCATTTTATTCTAACTTTGTTTTCTGCTTTGATTTTGCACTGAGCCCAGTGCAGAATCTAATCTAGATGAAGCAAAAAGTGCAGACCACATCAGCAACATCCACACTGCAGAGGAAAGTGAGCAGCTCTCTTTGCCAAAGACAGATGGAAAATAGCTGCTCTGGTCACTGCTGTTGTTTGAAGCAACCTGGGCCTCTGACCAAACTCCAGAAAACAAATTTTGGCAGAAGCAACCAAAATGGCCTCCTCCCTGCAGGACAAGAAATATAATCACTGTCAGCTGCCTTCCTAAACCACTTTAGGGCAGTTACATTGAAGCCAAGTGCTAGCCAGCTCCCTCTCGTGCATGCTCCCTGTGTCTCAGAGAGATATGCCTTGGCTCAGCCAGAACTTAATGGCCTACAGCAGAAATCAGTGGATGCTTTATAGGTGTCTATGCCATGTAATCACTAGGATACCTTTATCTGTCTATGTCATGTAATCACTAGGATAGCTTGATCTTAAGATCTGTGACCATCCATAGTTTGAGAAATTCGAAAACTAGCCATGTGCTGGCCCACTAAGGCTGGTGAGATCTATGTGAGTGATATTCAGTCAGATGCACCAAAATAAGCCCATTGCCCCTGGGTGATATTTCATAAGACTCATTCCACCTAGCTCTGCCTGCTTTACTGGAAGTGTGAATATTTTGTCCCATTACGCTTAAACACAACTAAGTGCTAGTCATCAAACTGCTCAGGGGGATATTGAGGTGGTTCACAGCAGACGGGCAACCCCTTCTCTGTTGGCAGTGGGGAACCCTCTTGTCCCATATGGTCTGTTTTGCCCCATCCCACACCATGACCCATTTGCAGGCACCCACAAGGACAGTACCAGGCAGCTGAGGGACCAAAACCCCATGTGTTTTCTCTGTGGCTGGGTCCCAATGGCTGCTCAGGCTCTTAGCTGAGTCCTGTGCAAGGTCATGTCGCCCACCATCAAACAGCTGGTGGCCAAAACCGCAATCGTCAGGGTTTGTCTTTGCACTGCTTTGCTTGTAGTGGGATTTCTTTTTCTTCTGAATGATGGCAAGTAGCAATTGGAGATGTGCAAAGGTCTGATGCGACCCACTCAGCCCTAGCCTTTCCTCCAGGGAAGAAAAAACCCACCACCCAAAAATACAGCCCCATGTCTGGATGTGCAGTATGCATATGAGGTGGATTTACTGCAGTGCTGGACTTAGAGCCACCCCATCTGGATCTGTTATCTGCTTGGTAACCCGAGTTTTCTTGTGACAGAAGGTCTGCTTCTTCTCTGCTGGAGAAAAACACAACCAACAACAACAACAAAAAACAACCAAATCAAAACAAGTGTTTTTATTAAACTTGCATGCACTTAAGCCATTTCTTTGAACCTTTACAATTCAGCACAGTGTTCACTGGCAATGAATGTCTTCATCTGGCTTTAAAAGGTGGGAACAATGTCGTGCACTTAAATCCCTTAACTGGAAATTTCTTGCCTTTCATTTGTTTAGCCACAGTAGAGAAAAGACTAGTCACAAAACTTTCCTCTGTGCTTAAGAAGATTTCTCCTTTGAAGTAGCAACAACAATAATACTGTAATAGAAGTAAAGCCTGCTCTTCTTACACCAAGCATATTTTCTTCTGAAGAAACGTGCTGCAATTGCAATGACAAAGTTGGGCTTGCTAAGCAGGGCCGTTTCCCCCTGCTACTTTGTGTTGAACTTTTACAAGCAAGCCATAAATACATAGATACCAAAGAGTTAATTTGCGTTTTTAAACCTCCTTCCCAATATCCTCTCTCATTCCTGCATAAAATCCCCATGTCCAGACATCAAATCAGTAAACCCTGTTGCCTGTCAGAGAATACAATGTCAGGCCATTAGTATGTTAATAAGTCCGGAGGGTGACAGGTGGCCTAGTAGACAGCTCAATTAAGCTGCTCATTAAACACACGCTAACGAACAGCCAAGGCAGGGCCTGAACAGCACCATTCTGTAATGACATGATGTCAGAGCGAACAAATGAGGAAAAATAACAAAAACATTACAGCAGTGACAGACGCCACTAATAGGGACCCCTTGCACTACATCAGCCCTCAAATCAATGAGCAACAGGGATCAAAAAACTCGACCCAACATTCTCAGGGGACTGAATACAGCAAGATTTTTTTGGTCAGGTTTTTTTTCCTCTTTTTTTCTTCCCCCCCTTAACTAAAATTATTGTGGAATATCACAAATTAATAACAGGAGGGGAAAAGCAATAAAGAGGTAGAATTTGTTTCCTGTAAGATAGAACCATAAAATGTGAAAACTGTGAAGGGTAAGGTCTGAATGAAAAATTATTATTTAATGGGATCATCATTTAAATCTGATTGGCATTTTTTTCCTTTATCTTGCCTTTTCTCCCCCTTTTTCTGAAGCCCACAGGTTCGAATGATTTACCATACCTGCTCTGCCTACTCATTCGCCATAGGTCACCCTACCATTTAAGGAGCACGTAGATAACTTTTAAAGTGCAGATTTGTAGCTATTATTTTTAAAAAGGAGACTTCTAGCAGCTGGTAGAAAAAAATCCCATCATTTTCAAGTAAGGAGCTTTCTGGGTAATAAATTCAAGCATCCGACCAGTGCCGAAATGACATTTGAGTCCCGCATTGCTAAACTAATAGGCTGGTTGACCATTATAAGGTCATGACCTTAGCTCTCATCCTAGCTGCAGAGCTGTGTTAAGTTAACAACTGATACCTCACTGTGTTTCCTTAAAGGTCTAACTCAAGATTCGCCCTAATAACTAGGATAATCAAGTCACTCTGCGAAGTGAATTTTCAGCAGCAGCTTTCAGGGGAAAAAAAAAAAAAAGAAGATCATTTGGAGGCTATTAATAGACAGGTGTGGAAGCAGCTGCAGCAGTGAGCAGGCTTGCAGATGCAAGTCTGCCATAATATTTAGGAAGCCTGCTAACCAACTACTACAGTTTAACCATAGGAGTAGGCCAAATTCAGCTACACGCAAGCCAATGGGCAGCAGTACAATTTCCTACCACTTGTACTTCATACTGCATCTTGTACCTGTCCCTGCAAAGTGGGTGCAAAGGGCTGTCACATCAAATGTTTTAATTTTTTATGGCTCTCTTGGCCTCCTACATTAAGGTACCGAGCACTGGAAAGTGAGTACTAAAGGCTGCAAGTCTGGTGGGTGTTTCTTGGCTGAATCCAGCTGTGCCAGAGACAATGATGCAAGGCAGACATCAGATGTCAGATTAGCGTTCAGTAACAAAACAGCACGGCTTGCTCCAATATGGTTACAAAAAATGAACACAGCTGAGGACGAGCTCAAACACCGTGTTGGCACTGCTAGCGCAAGATTTACACATCTCTTCCTATTGGTCTGGCTTCTAAGGCTGGATCATTTTAACTACTTTAATTCTAACCTGACGGTGTTAAATTTGTGTCAAAACTTGAATACAGATCAGTTCTCACAGGCCAGCAGCTGGCCTGGTAGCACAGCTACCTCTCCACGGCAGAGTGGAGTCAGAGAAGTAAGTAATGGGAAATGCAAGATGAACAGCCCTCTTCTTCTATGCTTAATAAAATATAAAACTCCAACAAAGTCAAGGGAGCTGCACCAGGGGAGAACCTAGCATGTCAGCGTTTTTTTACCTTCCTCCAGGAATAATTAATCCTTCTCCTGATGTCTTTCACCCTTGTTTTGCATGAACAAAGTACTGGCTAAATTGGTGCAAGTTATCTTACTTCACCACTGAAGTGCAGAGGTGCCTTTTGTTTGCCACCCACTCATGTCACTTGCTCCGTTGTGCTGATTTGGATCTTCTACCTCTTTTCTGCAGCTATGTCTACGTTCAGGATTGGACAAAAAGCAGTTTTGCTTTGGAGAAATCAACTGAAGTTTCTGTGGCCGGTTCAGCCTCAAATGTCTTCCCGGTGCAACAGAGTGAGGAGCAACACTTAACAACCTGGAAGTGCAAAATGAACAGGACAAAAGAGTGTGCATTGAGTACCAGTCAAAGCACAAGCATTTCTTGTGTCTGTAAGGCTTCGAAGAGTTGTAAAGTGACATATGAACTGGCTGAAGGAAAGAAGCCAGAGA